>NW_023260523.1:45545-82411 GCF_013100865.1 Trachemys scripta elegans
AAAGCATATTAAGCTCAAAGAATTCACATAAGCTTTAAAACTGCAATACTTTGGTTTTGGGGCATCTGGGTTTTTTGACCAAATCAAAATTTCCCACAGAAAGTAAATGGCTGAAGATAAAATTCATTTCACTGACAACCTAATTTTCCAGTCAAAAATTTTTTAGGGTGAAACTTTCTCGCCAGTCCCCATTGACACTGTTAGGCCCACAAGTTAGACCGTAAGAAAAGCAAAAGGTAAGCGACAGACACGGATTAATAGAAAATGATCGCTCCCTTGCATCCCTTTAGGGGGTGTAACCTTTCCTTCATCCATGTTTTGCCATCCTTGCCCTAACAGCTGATGGCAGGATTCCAGGAGTCCATGCCTGGAAGTCCCCCCAATCACCAGGGCCTTGACTTGTCTGAAAAAGTTTTGTGCAGTCCAGACACAATATGTATGTAACTAGTCCAAGTACCCATCAATCGAAGGCCTGCTTTCCAAAACCAAGTTCAACCAAAGCCTCTACGTACAGCTGTTTCGGTCAGCGTGATGGGTCAAGGAAATAAGGACGTCCTAACATTTCACGGGAACTGGCCATAGACTTTACACAATTAGCGTCTCCTGCAGTAGACTCCGTGTGGCCGAGGAGGGACTAGAACCCCAGAGTCCTGTGCCTTCACCCCAAACCTTCCTTCCCTGCTAAGGGGGGCAGACAGTGGCCTTGTCAGCATTCCCATCCCCTCACCAAACTTTCTCCTTTTTCTCCGGCCACAAAAGTCCCTCTTTAGACCTGAGTCGAGGCAAGTGCTGGCCTCCAGTGGGGGACAGAGGCATTAAGAACAGGCTCCCCCAGCCGAGATGTTTGTTGGGGTGAGAGTTTTAGATTCTGCGTTGGCTTTTCTGTGGCCCGAGCCCCTCCACCAGGGGGTGCCCTTCAGCGTCTAACAGCCTGGACTTGTTGATATCCCCCTGGGTGCAGGGAAATTCAAGTCAGGGCTCCCCTGCTACACCACACCTGCCTGTAGGGGGCACCCTGTGTCAGCCGGGAATGATGACGCCCAGCCAGCCAGCCAGCAAATACAAAACTTTCAAATGGGAGCTTTATTCAGTCCTCTCTCAACAGTTACAAAAAACTATTTACAGGGGTTGGGCTGGATTCTCCTGTTCCCCTCGTGTAAACCCAGAGCCCCCCTGGAGCCAGGGCTGGATGCTGAGCGCGGTGTCAATCCAGGGCAGCCCATCGATGGCAGTAGAGTCAGGGCTGGATTCTGATCCGGTCGGCCAGTGTGAATCCGGTCACTCCAGTTCCGTGCATGGAGTTGCCACTGGAGCAAATCAGGTGTGACTTCAATTTAGTTACTTCAGATTTACACCAGCTGAGAGGGGAATCAGCCTCACTAACGCCAGTGGGGTTATTCATTTACACCCATCGGCAAAAGCAGGGTCAGTCGCTTTGTCTCTGGCCCCTGGCCTAGGGCAGGATGGGAGCTAGCGCCCCCTAGGGGAGAAAGCCCCACAGGAACCTCCTCTGGCTGCTGGAAAGCATCAAGGGGTGGGAGGGCATGAGGAGCATAACCCAGCCCTGGATCCCCCCACAGACGTCAAGGTGCAGAAGACCCACACAACTTGGAAGGTGCATCCAACTCCACCCCCATCCAGGGGTTCTGGGGTGATCAGCAAAGTAGCCCCTCAAAAACTGATGCAGAGGGATGGGACCAGTTAGCCCCCACAGGGGGGAAGGGGGGCATGTCATCATGGAACCCCTTCGCTGCTGGAAAGAGATCTGCCAAAGGAGAGATCCAGTTTGGGGGAAAGAGCGTGCAGGGGTGAGGGGGAGGCACTGTAATTTAACCCCTTCCCTGCTGGAGATGCACTGAGCTTCCTGAGGTAACCGCTGGACACTCAGTGCAGCAGGATCCCCCCCTGCACCAGATGTCGGGGAGCGGCAGCCCAGTCCTCAGGGCCGGGCGCGGGGTCCCCTCAGGAGCTCTGCTTCTGCCTCTTCCAGAAGCGCTTGACGTCGGAGTGGCCAGCGGGCGTCACCACCATGAGGCGCTTGGCGGGGTTCTCGAAGACCAGCACGCCCAGGTCCCGGGCGTGGTTCCGCAGCAGCTCAAAGTCCACCTGGGACAGGAACTGGTTGTACAGCACGCCTGTACGGGGGGAAAAAAGAGGAAGGGATGGAAGGAAAGGTGGGAGACATGGAGAGATGGAAGGAGAGGGAATGGGGCCAAGGGGGAAGGGATGATGGGGGGAAGGAATAGTGGGAGACATGGAAGAAGAGGGGGAGACGAGAGAGGGAATAGGGCAGAAAAGAGGAATGATGGATGGATAAAGGGGGGAAAGGGGTGGAGTGGGAGAGGAGGATGGAGAGGAGGAGAGATGAATGGAGGAGGAAGAGGAAGCCGAGAAGAGGGTGAGGACAGACAGATGGATAAGTAGGAGGGGAAAAGGGAGGGAGGGAAGGATGGAGGGAGAATGAGGCGGGGAAGATGAATGATGGATAAGTGGGATGGAGGAGGGAGATGAAAGGAGGAATGGGGCAGAGAATTGTATAGAGGACAGATGGGTAAGTGGAATGGAGGGAGGGAAAGGAGAGGAGAATGGGGCAGAGAGGGAGGAAAAAACCCATCAGACTCCATCAGGGCACCATCCCTTCCCCTGCTGCTGGCCCCCCCAGTGTCCAGCCCTTCCCCCAAGACACTCACCCTCGGAGAAGCGCAGCCGGTCGCGCTCCAGCTCCCAGAGCCGGATCTGATCCGTGATGGTCGGAGGCAGCACTGGGGTCTGCGGGGGGAGCAGGCGAGGAGTCACTCAGCAGCTACTGGTCCCACGACCAACCCCCAGCTCCCAAGGATAGAGACCATCTAGGCACCCATAGGGCCCTGATCTCTATGGTATCTGCCCCTCCCCTCTGTCCACTGGGTCTCTGGACCCTCCCCTGTCTCTAACCCCCATCCTTCACCTGCCCTGCTCCTGCCCTGCTCCGTCAATGAGCTCTGTCTTCTAGCTCAGCCCCTTTCATCTCTGCCCTGGCTAGTTCACTCCAGCCCCTAGGAGTTAGGGAAATATTGTCACCAGTGGGGACCCAGGAGTCCTGGCTCCCACCTCCCACCCCCACCCTGCTCTAACCCACTAGACTCCACTCCGTTCCCCGAGCTGGGGAGAGAACCCAGGAATCCTGACTCCCAGCCCCCCAGCTCCTCACCTGTCTCAGCATCACAGGGTGTGCCCTGGTCCGTAGGAAGTGGATGATCTGCAGGCAGAGGGGACATTGTAACCGGCCGGCGCCCCCTAGCAGCCACCCACAGCCTGTCCCTCCCCCCAGGGCTGGGGTACAACCCCGCCTCGGATGATCCTTCCCCGTAACCAGACTGTCTCGTCGGAGGGGTGAGCGTGGGTCCATATGATGCCTCAGAGACACCCCTCACCCTTCTCTAACTACTAAACACCACTCCCTTTCCAGAGCTGGGGACAAAACCCAGGAGTCCTGGCTCCCAGCGCCCCCTCCTCTAACCCACTAGACCCCACTCCCCTCCCAGAGCTGGGAATAGAACCCAGGAGTCCTGCCTCCCAGTGGGGGTGCAGAGAAAGGGGCTGGGCTATCCAAAGCAGGAAATGTTTGATCCGTTTCTCCCCCCAAGGGGCAAGCTGGGAGCCCCGTTGCTTGGGTTCGGGGCGATCCCGTCCCAGGTCGGAGCCCTCACCGGGTCTCTGTGATCCCCGTCCCCTGTCCCCGGCTCTCACCTGCTCGGCCGTGATGCCGTTGGCGATGGCCTGCTGGACGCTCTCGCGGGTCACGTGGGCCACCACCAGGTTGGGGAAGCGATACTGCATCTCAGAGAACAGTGCGATGAGCGCGATCTGCAGCTCCGAGTCTGGGGCGGGGCGGGGAGGGGAGTGGCAGTGGATAGGAGACAATCAATCAGGTTGTGGCCTTATCTAGGGAAGCCCCGCCCCTTGGAGGCGTGGCCAGCACCATCCCATGGAATCAGTGCCCCCCAAGGAGTCATCATCCTTCGCAGCATATGGGGGATCCCACCCATAGATCTCCCTGCATTTACACACTGGGGTCAGGATCACTGACCCTGTGTTGGGGGGGGACGGGGACTGAGGCACGGGAAAGGGCATGTGCCCCTCAAGGTCACAGAGATCTGGGAACGGAACCCAGGAGTCCTAACTCCCAGCCCCTGTCTGCTCTGACTCATTAGACCCCACTCCCCTCCCAGAGCTGGAGATAGAACCCAGGAGTCCTGGCTTCCAGCCTCCCCTTCTCTAACCATAAGACCCCACTCCCCGCCCAGAACTGGGGATAGAACCCAGGAGTCCTGACTGTCCCCCCTCCCCCCCATGATTCCGGCCTGTGAGGCAGCAGCTGCTGTTCTCATTTACTCCCACACTCCCCATGTCCTGGCCATGGGCTCCGAAGGAAGCTGCAGTGAGGAGGGGATAGGGGGTCGGAGACTAGCCAGGTGGGTGACCCCCGGCCCTTGACCTCTGACCTGTGTACGCATAGACCCTGTAATTGGTCTCTACGACGACGAAGCCCTGGTTGTGGGTGTCCGTGGTGGTGCCGGAGATTCCTGAGGACAAGTTAATGGCCAGGCGGGTGGGGTAATAGCGCCGCGACTTCCTCTGCAAGGGGGGGGAACGCAGGGTGTCTGCAGAGACCCTCAACCCTGACCCGCAGCTCCCCCCAGTGCCCTTCAACCCCAACCCACAGCCCCCAGATCCCTCCCAATTCCCCACAGCTCTGCTGGTGCCCCTCAACCCCGACCCGCAGCCCCCTGCTATCCCAGCCCCAACCTCCCCACACCTCCCCACAGCTCTGCTGGTGCTCCTCTACTCTGACCTGCAGCCCCCAAGTTCTGCTGGTGCCCCTCAACCCTGACCCACAGCCCCTGCTAGCCTAACCCCCAGCTTCCCCTAATGCCCCTCAACCCCGACCCACAGCCTCCAGATTCCCCCCAACTCCCCACAGCTCTGCTGGTGCTCCTGAACCCTGACCCGGAGCCCCCACTAGCCCAGCCCCCACCTCCCCCAACCCTACATCTGCCAGTGCCCCCCAATTCCAACCTATAGCCCCCTGCTAGCCCAGCCCTGGGGTCCCCCCAACCCAGCTCTGCTGGTGCCCCTCAGTCCTTCTCCACATACCTTCCTCTGGAAGACCAGACCAAATTCCCGAAGGTGTTGAAGAAAATTGAGCAGCGAGTCACTCATTCCCTCCACCGAGTAATCCTGGGAGGGAGCAAAAGCAAAGACGCTTTGTTTCCAGACATAAGGAAGCCCCAGTGAGGCTCCCATATTATCAATCCACTGAGAATCGCTCCCCACAGCTCTACCCTGTCTGATCCTACATGTTCCCAGCCAGGGGGCTCCCAGCCCTGCCCCCTTGGGGGGACGATTTCACGGCCCAACACCCATCCGGATTCTCCCCCCACAGCCTGAAATTGACCAATAGGGTCACTTTCACGCAGTGCCCCTTAACTCCCTTCCTCTCCTCTCAGCAGCAGCAATGTCCCTGTAGATGTTTTCTACCATGTGTTGCAAGAGCAAAAGGAAGGAGGGTCTAGTGGTTCGGGCACTGCGCTGGAGCTCAGGAGATCTGGTCTCAATTCCCTGACTCCCTGCGTGACCTGGAGCAAGCTGCTTCATTGCTCCATGCCTCAGTTTCCCCAGCTGTGCAATGGGCGCAATACCCTTTCCCTGTGAGGCTCTCCGATGCTATGATTGTAAAAGGGCCAGCAGGGTCTCCCATGGAGAGGTTCATGATAGAACCTACTGGGTTTTCCTTCTGCCTTGTTCAGCTGATCCAAACCTCAGTTAAATCAATTTGCTCAAGAGCAGGGGCCTGGGTTCTATCCCCAGCTCTGGGAGGGGAGTGGGGTGTAGTGGTTAGAGCAGGAGGTTCCCCGCCTACCTTGCCAAGGGTGGAGAAGCTGAGCTGGAAGAGGAAGGACAGGATCTCCACTAGGTCCATGCCCCGGGTCTGCAGGGGAGACAACGAGGGGTTAAAACGGGGGGGGGGCACGGATGCAAGAGGCAGAGCTGCTGGGAAGTGGGGAGGTAGTTTGGGGGGGAGGGGGATAGTGGGGGGAGAAGGGGATTACTCCCGGGGGAGGCAGTGGGGGGCTCTAGGGCCTGGGGGGAGACACAAAGGGGGCAGGCACTGGGGCAGGCGGGAGATCTCACCTCAGCGGACTGCAGGTACTGCAGCATGAAGTACCAGAGCTGGGAGGACGTGTCCAGCAGCAGGAACTGGAAGCCGGCGGAGGTGATGCAGGGGGGCTCTCCGGGTTCGCTGCTGAGAGGGGGTGGGGGAGACAGGGATCAGGACTCAGCACCCCCCGCAACTACAGGCTGGGTCACTACAGCAGCCACTAGGGGGCAGAGGGGAGCTGGGGGTCCCTGGCCTGTCCAGCTCTCGGCCTCCTTCCTTAAGTGGCCGGAGAAGGGGGCTGGTTGCAGGGGAAAGGCCCCGCGTCCCATTCTCCCCGCCAAGCCAGCCAGTGCCCGGCCCTGGGGCTGGATCAGAGCCGGCACCCCCAAGAGGGGAAAGGCCCCATGTCCCCACTCACCTCTTCATCAGCCCGGCTTGGCTGAGGAGCTGGGCGAGATCCTGGCTGACCGCGGCGCTGGGGGAGCCCACCATGAAATGCAGGATTACCTGGGCCAGCAGGAGATGGACACATGGACGGGTCAGCAACCAGGAACGCTCCAGACACGCACCCAATTTGCAGGTGCTGCCCTTTTCTGCCACCAGAGGGCCTCTCAACCCTGTTCCACTAGGCCAGGGGTGGGCAAACTACAGCTCGCAGGCTGGATCCGGCCCCTCAGGGCTTTGGATCCGGCCTGCGGGATTGCCCCCCGGTGGCACTGCCGGCCTCACGCTGCTCCCACAAGCGGCCGCACCACCTCCCTCCCCTGAAGCTCCCATTGGCCGGGAATGGGGAACTGCAGCCAATGGGAACTTCAGGGGAGGTACCCACAGTTAAGAGCAGCGCACGGAGCTCTCTGCCCCCCTATGCCCCACAGGGGCCGTAGGGACATGGTGCCGGCTGCTTCCCAGAGCGGCACTAGGGAGCCTGCCCTGGCCCTGGTGCACGCCGCTGCTGCGCCAGGCCAGAGCCCGAACCCCTCCTGCACCCCAACCCCCTGCCCTAAGTCCCCTGCCACACCTCGCACCCCTCCTGCACCCCCAACCCCCTGCCCTGAACCCCCTCATACACCTTGCACCCCTCCTGCACCCCAACCCTCTGCTCTGAACCCCCTCATATACCCCGCACCCTCCTCTGCCCCAACCCCTTGCCCTGAGCCCCTTCCTGCACACCGTACTCACCCCACACTCCCTCCCGCACCCCAACCCCCTGCCCCGGCCCTGCATACAATTTCCCCACCCAGATGTGGCCCTCGGGCCAAAACGTTTGCCCACCCCTGGACTAGTCAATGACAAAAATCCCTCCTGAACCCATTGCCACGTCGCCATGCGGCTGTTCCCCAGCTGCCCCACTCCAGAAGTGGCTGCATTTCCGTACCAGGTGAGCAATCCCTGTGCAGTGCTGCAGTGCGGCTGTTCTCCAGCAGCCTCACCCCAGAGGTGGCTGCATCTCAGTGTGTGGGTGAAAGGATGTGAAGCACGCAAAGTGCTTTGGGATACTTTGTACTGGCGGTGTTAGGGAAATGTTTATGGCATCATCTTAGTACAGAACTGCCCACCCACTTGAGTCAATTGGGGTCTAGTGGTTAGTACGGGGGGGGGCTGGAAGCCAGGACTCCTGGGTTCTATCTCCAGCTCTCGGAAGGGGGTGGAGTTTAGTGGTTGGAACAGGGTAGTGGCTGGGAGCCTGGACTCCTGGGTTCTCTTGGGGTCAGCACAGGGGGTTTACCAGCACTCACCTCCCATCTCTCCTCGGCATATTTATCCAGCGACGGGACATCCCGCGCGTGCTTGTCTGGCCCCAGCTGGCTGGTGTCATCGGACCAGGCCTTGCCCCTAGAACCGGGGGCGAGACACAAAATGGATTCGCCAGGGTCAGAACAGGCCACCTGATGGAGCTGTGATCAAATAGGCACCGGCTCTTTAAACCCGCGCCGTTGGAGTTACCCAGCCTGGCATGAACACAAGCCTTCTGCTGACTTCACTCAGCAGCAGCGCCACTCAGCAGACACAGGTGTGAACTGCAGGTGACTTTTCTATGGCAACTCGCCCCAGGTTACACAGCAAGGCAGTGGTACAACTGAGGATAGAACCCAGGAGTCCTGACTCCCAGCCCCGCCTGCTCTAACCCACTAGACCCCACTACTCCCAACCTGAGGTATGCATAGAACCCAGGAGTCCTGGTTCCCCAACCCTTCCTCCCAACTCTACCTACTGGACTACACTAAATGACTCTAATTGGCATAGATACCAGATCTAATTAAGTAACTATTCTGATCTCAGTGATCCATCAGGACTCCTGGGTTCTATCCCCAGCTCTGGGAGGGAAGTGGGGTCTAGTGGGTTTGAGCGGGGGGAGGGCTGGGAGCCAGGACTCCTGGGTTCTGTCTCCAGATCTGGGAGGGCAGTGGGGTCCAGTGGGTTAGAGCAGGGGGGCTGGGAGTCAGGACTCCTGGGTTCTATTCCCAGTCCTGACAATGATTTGTATTGTCATGAGTGGATCCTGTCCCCTCTCTGTGCCTCAGTTTCCCCCTTCAGGCAGCGAGCTACTGACTGCCCTTTGGGGGCGCTGCGCTGCTCACGGCTGGGGTTTCCAGAGGGAATCAGGTATCCAGCACTGGCAGTCCAAGGGGTCAGTCAATAGAAGGCAGGCACCTAACTCCCTTAGGAACTCCCAGCCCCCCTGCGCAGGGCACCTTGGCATCCATGAGGCTGCTCCGCCCTGCCCCCATCCCCAGCTTCTCACCCGCCCAGCAAGGCGATGCGCAGGTTCTCCTTGAAGATGGGGTTCAGGACCAGCCCCTGCAGACCCCCCGGCAGCAGCTGGGTGTGCCAGAGCCGCAGCCCCAGCAGCACGTCGGAGCTCTCCTCCTGCTCCCTGCGGCGAGACCAAAGCGCGAGTGAGCCGAGAGCCTGCAGCCACCTCCAGGCTGCAGGGCAGGGGCTGGGACCCCAGCAGGGGGGTCAGGAAGGGATCTGGCAGCATGGGGTGACCACAAACAGTGAGATGCATTATGGGAAGTTTATGACCTCCTCTGGCACTGGTCACTCGATTGGGGAACTGGCTGACCCATGGGATATGGGGCCGTTCTCCTTTAGGGGGTGCGGCTCCAATCCTGTTCCAGGGCAGGGGACTGGCTGGCTCAGGGAGGTGGGGAATGGGATACGGGGCCTTTCCCCTCTAGGGGGGGCTGGCTCCATTCTAGCCCCAGGGCAGGGAACTGGCTGGCTTGGGGGGCAAGGAATAGGACACAGGCCTTTCCCCTCTAGGGGGTGTCGACTCCAATCCAGGGCAGGGGGACTGGCTGGCTCAGGGAGGTGGGGAATGGGCCTTTCCCCTCTAGGTGGCGCCAGCCCTGATCCAGCCCCTGGCCAGGGGGACTGGCTGGCTTGGGGGACTGGGGAGTGGTGACCCCAGATCAGTATTCAAAGTTTCATCTACCCCACCCAGGCCACCTCAATGGCCCTCCAGCCCCCGGACTCACTTGACGTATTCCTTCTTTACCCACAATGCCACAGCAGCCTGGGGGAGGGGCTGCTCCAGGAAGAGCATCCGCATCACATAGTTCTTGGCCAATCCCGGCAGCTCACTGCGAAATACAAAGCACAAGGACAGGCCCCCAGGGGCGCTCGACAGGACAGCTTGACTAGGGTGCACCTGGGCTAGACACGCCCACGGGTCTGACCTCATCTGGCATGGCAGGGAGGCGGGATACCGGGCTAGATGGGCCCAGGGGTCTGGTCTGGAGTGGTAGGGGAGCAGGTGGGATACCAGGCTAGATGGGCCCACAGGTTTGGTGCAGGGTGACAGGATACCAGGCTAGATCCAGGCCGACCATTCCTCCATCTCTCAGAATTAGCCAACGATTATTGGTATCTGACCTAAGAAACGTCCCCAATCCCCACCCCTGTATGGGAACCCCAGGCTAGAACAGACCCCATCCAGCCCGAACTCCTCTCTCAGGGCCAAGACACCCCCTAGTGGACAGTGCTGAAACAATCCTCCCAGTCTGCCCCTTCGCCTCCTCAGACCCAGCCATCCCGCCGGGGGGCCGGGAGGGGGTGTGTGTGAGCCCACGCACCGGAACACAGCCAGGCAGGTGGCGGGGTGGTTGTAGAGCCGATCCAGGATGCCCGGGCTCAGCCCCCGCAGGAATTCGTGCAGGTTCTTGCATTTCAGCTGCACCCTCTGCAGCTTCATCACGGAGTCCATCACCTGGAAGGCAGAACAGGCATGAGCCGGGATCCCGGAAACCCATTTGCCAGGGAAAAATGCACAACTATCCCCTTGGTTGATTTTTGAATGCGCTTTAAATGGACACAACAGGACAGACTCTGAGAAACTGCTTCCGGCGTCGAGAGGTTACCCAAGGGCATACAGGGGTTCAGGTTTTAATGAAGCTCAAATGTCACTTCAGCTTCCTGACGTGAGGAATTAAAGTTATGAAAAGATGCTGAAAAATTAAAAATCCCCCTAAGGACCGTGCCACTGAGCTTGGCAAGGACAAATTTCACGGTGATGGAAATGGCAAGGCTGCAGATGGCGTTCGAAGGCAGACAATCATAGAACACACAGAAAGCGCTGAACATAAAAGGAACAAAAACGAGGCTGAACCCGCCAGGCCATCGACAACAGGAAGGAAACTGCACTGTGAGTGGATTGTTCCAGGGTTTTACAACTGTAAATATATCAATAAAACGCGGTGTTCAACGCATACCTACTGTGACTCGGGAAACTAAAGTTCAACGTTCCATTGTAATCACAGAAAAATGCTGATTTTTAGGGGAGTTTTTTAAATCGGAGAACGTTGTTTTTATTACAGAAAACTAGGATCCTTGATCATGACAAAGGGGTCTGTGCCAGGTAACCCACCGTTAACCGCCGTGTACTCCGTCTCCCTCTAGTGGCAGAACCCCAGAGAGGTTTTCCGACTCCCCCAGCACCTCTGTGGTCTGGGATCTGCTCCCTAGCTGGGGTGTGACATTAGCTTGGCTCCACTCCCTTGTGATTTGTGACTATAGGCTAATCAGCACCAGGCACGAGTGGATATTTAGCAGCGGCACTTGATGTTGGGAGCTTCAGCTGATAAGCTCCTAGGCCTGATTTCTAAAAGGAGTGTTGTTATATGCATTACGGTAGCACCCAGACGGGCGGAGCCCAATTGCGTTAGGTGCTGTACACACACACACACAAGCGGCTCCAAAGAGCTGACAATCTAGGGGCACTGGTTTGTTATTATTTATTATCTGTAGTCCGGTAGCACCTAGGAGCCCAAACATAAACCAGACCCTACAGTGCCAGGTGCTGCACAAACATAGAAGAAAAAGACGGTCTCTGCCCCATGGAGCCGACAATCTAAGCATAAGAGAAGAAACAGACAGGCAGGGAGCACATGGGAACAATGAGACAGCGTCGCTCAGCAGCTGTAGCGCACCAGCAGCCAAATGATTATAGGTGTGACAAAGTGGGCATATTCCATGGTCTTGATTAAGTCAATGTCTGTGCCTCAGTTTCCCTCTATACTTTGCACTGCTGCCGAATGGGGGGGGCAAAAGGGTTACGTCTGCTCTTGGGGCAAAACAGGACACACAAGGAACGTGTGTCGTATGGCTGTCTGGGGCGGACTGAAGGGGTCGTTAAAGGCTGACCCAGATCAGTGGAAAACCCAAGATGATGATGGAAGCCACGACAGGGAGGGGGAAGAGGAGCCGGCTTTCGGGAGAGGCCGGGCTGCTCTCACCTGGGACCAGGAGAAGGACTGGATTGGAGTTCACAGCAGCCTGGCCAGATGGATTATGTCTTAACCTTCATTGACTAGAAATCCTTAGGTTAGGACTGGTGCAATCACTAAACCCTGCTCCAGTTCGAAAAGGCTGCCGGGTATCCCCGCAAACACGGGCTGGAGTGCACTGGTCCCTAGAGAGGGTACAAGTCTCTACCAGGAGTCTAGCTGGGCAGAGCTCACAGGATGAAGCAGGACCGCTAGAGCCCAGAGGTTCAGTCTCAGAGGAAGAGTTGGACCCCTTGGGGGTCTGGCCCATTGACAGGCTTCCTCCAAGGGCCTGGGTAAAAGCTGGGGGCATATCACTGACACAGTGGATCTGCGGCAGCAGGGGTCACGACAGAGGAGAGCGTGAAGAAGGGCTATGAAGGCGGACGACAGGGGAGCTCTGTGGACGTGGACGGGGCGCTCCTCCCCAGCGCAAGGGGCAGTGGGGGAGAAAGCACAAAGGGGCCGGTCCGAAAACGTACCAAGCAATGGAGGCTTGGATCGAGGGCTGACCGCAGGCCAGAGCTGAGATCTCCATGGGGAATAAGAGATTAGGTGGGGCTAGGCCGGGGTTCTCACAACACATTTTTTGGTGGCCTCGGAATGCGGCCACCAACTCTTGCTGGTGGCCACTCTGACAATTTTTCCTAAAATACTTAAATAACTTTAGGAAAAAGAAATACATATGCACAGATACACATCCAAATCATGGTAATTTATTTATGTAGGAAATTTTTTTGCACACTCAATAATAAAAATAATGTACAGTTGGCTCTATTCTCTACTGGACCTACACAGAACAGAAACACGAATAAGGTGTTTGCACATTCTTGTCTTTTTGTGCTGTTTCTTTTGTTTTGTTTTGGTTGCCTTTTTTTTTTTAAATAAAGACTTGCTAGCTAGTAAGTCTGTTCCTATGAAAAGTGCTGTATGTTTGTTAATACCCCTCTCCATAGCAGCAGACTTGCTAGCTAGCCTGGAGGCTGTGAAAAGCGCTATTAACAAACATACAAATATCAATTCTCGCAGCAGACTTACCCAGCCCTGGATGGGGAGGTGGGCAGGGAGACAGCAGGGGACAGGGGAGATGGATGGGGGGCTGGAAAGGCAGCAGGGGGGTGAGCCAAAGGTTGGCACCCGCTGCCCCGCAGCCAGGGTCCAGGGCTGGAGCCCGAAGCCCCATGACCAGAGCCTGCTGCCCGCCACCTCAGGGCTGGAGCCCAAAACCTGAACGTCACCACTCCTGGGCAGGTGGGGAACTCACCAGTTGCAGGCTCCCTTGGCGTTTGTGGCTCCAGAGAGGGGCAGGGCCCAACCCCTGCTGGTGGCCCTGGGGGAAGGCCCAACACTTTGCACCTGCTAGTCACCGCCCAGCAGGCTGTGGCCGCAAGAAAAGCCCCAGGGGGGCCGCATTTGAGAAACGGGAGCTAGGCGGTGAATGGCATTGGAGGTGAGGCAGCGAGGCCTAGTGGACAGACACTCCAGAGAACTAAGTTCTAGTCCTGGCTCTGTCACGGGACCTTGGGCAGGCCACCACTTTGTGCCTCAGTTTCCCCCAACCAGAAAAATGGGGATTGTTGTAGAGCAGGGGTCGGCAACCTTTCAGAAGTGGTGTGCCGAGTCTTCATTGATTCACTCTGATTTAAGGTTTTGTGTACCAGTCATACATTGTAACATTTTTAGAAGCTCTCTTTCTATAAGTCTATAATATAGAACTAAACTATTGTTGTATGTAATGTAAATAAGGTTTTTAAAATGTTTAAGACGCTTCATTTAAAAATTAAATTAAAATACAGAGCCCCCCGGACCGGTGGCCAGGACCCGGACAGTGTGAGTGCCACTGAAAATCAGCTCGCGTGTCCCGCCTTCGACACGCGTGCCATAGGTTGCCTACCCCTGTCGTAGAGTCATAGAAATCTAGGGCCGGAAGGGACTTCAGGAGGTCATCCAGCCTAGCCCCCTAGGACACTGACCTCCTTTGTACAGGGCCTTGAGATCTGCGTAAGGGATCCCGCCCCCCAATTCCCTCCTTCTACAGCAAAGTGGCCCCCTCTTCCCCCCCACAAACACCTTACCAACCCCCCTATTCACCCCTGCCCCCCCAGTTTCCAAGCCATCCAAACCCCCCAACCCAACACCACAGCTGGGAAGGAGGCTGCTGCTGATCCACCCCCAGCCCCCCAGGTATCCCCCCCCATTACCTAGCAATGCCCCCATCCACCTCAGGGGTTCCCCATTCTGCCCCCTCACTTCCCTAGAAATCGCCCCACTGCCCCACCCTGCTACTAGAGGGGAGTCCTCTCTGCCCCCATCTATATCTCTAGGGTCTGCCCTTCCCTCTCTGCCCTCCCCCTCTCCCCCCCGCCCCCCCCCCTGCCCCCCTGGCAACCCCCCCCTCCCCACTGGACTCCCTCCCTGCCCCCCAACTCCCCCCCTCGGGGTTCCCCTCTCTCTCCCCCCAGCCCAGGGGAACCCACCTTCTCTCACGCCTGGGCAGCTGCCCCGGAGATAAAAGGCCGCGGGCTCCCTCCAGTCCCCCGCCCGCGGCTCCATGCGCAGCCACCCACCCCCGGCCAGATCAGCTCAGCCCTCCAGCGTCCCATCATGCACCTCACCTTCCCCCCCCCCATCATGTGGCGATGGGGAGGAAATGAGCAAAGCGCCTGGGCCCCGCCTTTCTCCGCTGATTGGCGGATGCAGGTGACGTCACAATTGCCGGGTAGAGGGTTGCGGGGCTCGAAGTTGCAACGTGAGGACGAGGGGTGAGAGCGGGAGGGGCCGGGGTCTGGTGGGTTAGAGCAGGGGGGCGGGAGCCAGGACTCCTGGGTTCTCCTCGGGACGGGGAGGGGCTGGGAGCCAGGACTCCTGGGTTCTCTCCCCAGCGCGGGAAGGGGAGTGGGGATCCAGGCCACTGGAGGCAGATGGCACCGGTCCCTGTGTCTCAAGTCCTGCCCCCTTATCTTTGCCCTGCAGGTCCCCTCCCCAGCACCATGTCACCCCCGTGCCAGCACCGGTGTGGGGTATGAGCTGCCAGGAGACGGGGACTCCCCCACCATCCAGCTGGCAATCAGAACCACCCACGCCTGGACATGGCACCAAACTGGATCCGATCCGGCACCGGTCGGACTCTGAGCTCCCTCCGCCAGTTGCTGCTCCAGGCTGGGCCCCAGCACGTCCCCTGCGGGCGGAGAACCTCCTCCCAGGCTAGCAAATCCGACCCCGAGGGGCTGGGGCGGAAAATGACCCAGCTCAAGAACAAGGCAGAGAAGCAGAGGAGGCAGCGTGAGAGGCTGGAGTCCATTGAAGCCGGAGTGGCCCGGAGGCAGGAGGTAAGGGGCGCTCTCCCCTGGCAGTCAGTGCTGACCCCAATGACCTGTCTCTAGTGAAACTAAACAGCCCCTTTTAACTCCAAGAGAGGACGTTATTTTTCCTTTTCTGTGACCCTACTTTGCAGAGTTGCTGTGTGCCATCTATGCAGCAGCCCCACCCCAGAAGTGGCTGCATTTCAGCACCGTGAGAGAAATCCCTGTACACCGTTGCTGTGGACTGTTTTCCCCTAGCAGCTCCACCCCAGAGGCGGCTGCATTTCAGTGCTACAAGATCAATCCCTGTGCAGTGTTGCTGGGGGCTTTTACCCAGCTGCCTCACCCAAGAGGTGGCTGCATTTCAGTTCAGACTGACCTCCCCTATAAATCTCCTCTGTGATAAATGACACAGGTTAAATATCTATTATTCTGTAGTATGGCAGGTCTAATATGCGATTGTCCCCAGTATGGAGCCTGGTTCACATACCAGCATCTTCGTGGGTGTGTTTGGTTTTTCCCCAGGTACCTCAGGGGCAGGCTAAGGCGTGGACTCCGAAAGACGTGGTTCTGTACAACATCCCAACGGCCGCCGGTCAGAAGAAAGGTATGATGGGAAAATGTAACCCCTCATGGATCCCTCTGCTCCACAGCTGGCGTGAGAGTGTTCTGTGCAGGGTCCATCCGTCCGAAGCCTCGCTGTGTCTCTCCAGCCCCTAAGCCAGGCACTGCCCCCGCCCCTATAGAGACTTTGTGAGGGGCCTCTCTGTTCGTGGCTAACCGTATGCTGGGTCTCTCCCTAGACACTTCCGTGCCCCTGCCGGCCTCTTACAGCCCCCGCTATGTGGAAGCCGCGTGGTATGGGTGGTGGGAGAAGGAAGGATTCTTCAAACCTGAATATCAGGTAAAAACATCCGATGGAATCAGAGTCCTACCCTTGACATGGGTGGTGATAGGGCTCAAAGCTGCACTTGGGGGTGCTGTGTTGCAGGGAGCAGGGCGGGGGGCTCAGCAGGGGGCACGCTCCCCTTACAGTGTTGACCCCAAAGCCCCTAGGGGGTGCTGTGCTGCAGGGAGTGGGGCGGGGAGGTCAGCAAGGGGCGCTGTGCTGGTTAAAACACCCTCTCTGTGTCTCAGAGCCGGCAGCCCCATGGGAAACCAGAAATCTTCTCCCTCTGCATCCCCCCGCCCAACGTCACGGGGTCCTTGCACCTGGGCCATGCCCTCACGGTAGCCATCGAGGACTCGCTGGTGCGATGGTGAGTAGGGGCTCGGAGGGGTGGGGAATGGGCTATGGGGCCTTTCCCCTCTGGCCCCAGGGCGGGCTGTGGCACACAGGGCCTGGCTGGTGACGTTCCGACTTGTGTTGCAGGCGCAGAATGCAGGGCTTCCAGGTGCTGTGGGTGCCGGGATCGGATCATGCCGGAATCGCCACTCAGGTGAGACCAGAGGGGAGAGGGCGCATCTACACTGCTGGGGCTCCAGCACCTCCCCGAGCAGCCGCAGAGAGGGTGATGGAAGCATTAATCAGCTGGCTTGGCTGCGTCTGCATGAGGGGTCAGATCGGCAGAGCTACAGCGCTCCGGGGCTTGGGATTTTCACACCCCTGAGTGATGGAGCTAGGTCAGCCGAAATTCTAAGTGTATGTCGGGCTATGTGGGTGTGTGCTGGAGGGAATCAACACTGCGCGTGGCGCTGAATTGCAGACGCCTCTGGGCTGAGGCAGCAGGGGGGAACAGCCAACAGCAACGCTACGCAGGGATGGCTCTTGTAGCACTGAAATGCAGCCGCCTCTGGGGTAGGGCAGCTGGGGGTCTCGTGCTGCATGTGTGTGTTCCTGCTCTGTGTGTGTCTCCCTCCCTCTGGTGACACTCCCATCTCCCCCGGCAGGCGGTGGTGGAGCGCAAGCTCTGGAAGGAGCGGGGCGCCCTGCGGCAGGACCTGACGCGAGGGGAATTCCTGGCCGAGGTCTGGAAATGGAAAGAGGAGTGAGTGCGGCTGTGGCGTCGCCGGCCTGAGTCAGTGCTGGGCTTGGTGGGGGCAATAGGGGGCGCTGGGCTACAGAGAGCGAGACAGGGGCGCAGTGGGGGGTGCTGGTCCCTGGCAGTCAGTGCTGGCTCCAGTGCCCCCGCTTGGCGCTAGGGGGCGCTGTGCTGCAGGGAGCCGGGCTGGCACTGTCCCCTGGCAATCAGTGCTGTAAATCAATGTTTCTTTCTCTGCCCAGGAAAGGGGATGAGATTTTCCGACAGCTCAAGGCTCTGGGGGCATCTCTGGATTGGGACCGACTCTGCTTCACCATGGACGCTGTGAGTGTCTGACGTGCAAACATGTGACTGTTCGTGACCCAGGACTCCTGGGTTCTCTCCCCAGCTCTGGGAGGGGAGTGGGATCTAATGGTTAGAGCAGGATGGCTGGGGGTCAGGACTCCTGGGTTCTCTCCCCAGCTCTGGGAGGGGGGTGGGGTTACTCTGGTTGGTCCTGGGATATGCCCATGCAAATGCCATTCCCTTCGCCCACACAGGGGTTCTCAGCGGCCGTGGCAGAGGCGTTCATGCGATTGCACGAGGACGGGCTGGTGTACCGCGACCGGCGCCTGGTGAATTGGTCGTGCGCCCTGCGCTCCGCCATCTCCGACGTGGAGGTGAGTGTGTGGTCTGGGGGGCAGCACTGGGGATTGGGGGTGGGTTGTATCTTGGAGGGCTGTAGTTGGAGGAAAGCAGTGTGGTTCTTCTCCCCCCCCCCCACCCCACCCCCGCTTCCCCCTGAGTCTCGTGACACAGTCTCTCTCTGGCAGGTGGAGACCCGGCAGCTCCAGGGTCGGACTGTGCTCCCTGTGCCCGGCTGCCCAGCCCCGGTGCCCTTTGGAGTGATGTTCACCTTTGCCTACAAAGTGGATGGACAGGAGGGTGAGTTCCCAAGCTCTGTACAGGTGGGGACAACAGGTGCTCCCCAGCTACCCCACCCTAGAGGTGGCTGCATCTCAGTGCTGGGTGAGCAATCCACATGCTATATTGCTGTGGGGCTGTTCCCCAGCGGCCCCACCCCAGAGGTGGCTGTTTTTTTGTTTGTTTTTTCATGGTAATAATCCAGCCCCATAAAGTCACTCTCTTTCTGTCTCTCCCTTGCCCTGTCTCTGTGTCGGGGGAAGACGAGGAGCTCCCTGTGGCCACCACCCGCCCGGAGACGATGCTGGGGGACATGGCTGTGGCCGTCCATCCCGACGACCCACGGTTCACGGTAAGGGGCGGAGAGGAGGGGTGTCTGGGATAAAGGGGGCAGGGTGTCTTGCAGGTGAGAGGTCATCTCCATGGAGACAGGGTGGAGCCACTTTGGGGCAGAGAAGAATAAGTTGTCTCCTTGGAGAAGGGGGCAGGGTTTTGGGGGAAGGCGGCGTCCTCTCCATGATGACAGGGATTGGGTCTCATGGGGCAGAAGGGTGAAGTCATCTCCATGGAGACAGACTGGTGTCTCCTGCGAGACAGGGGAAGGGTCTCTTTGGGGGAAGAAGGGGGCTCATGGCTGTGGAGAAGGGGGTGTGGTCTCATGGGGAGGAAGGCAGAGTCATCACTATGGAGATTGTCATCTCTGGGGTCGGGGCAGGCTCTCTGGAAGAGAAGGGAGGGTCATTGCCATGGATTTGGGAGGTGGGGTATCCATGGAGTTTAAAATGGGGGATCACTGGAAGTGTCTGGGCATAATGGATCTTGGCTTTGCTTCTCCCTTTTTATTTTGACAGCACCTGCACGGCAAGCGGCTCCAGCACCCATTCACTGGGCGCCTCCTGGCCATCATCACGGACCCCCTGGTGGAGCGAGACCTGGGCACAGGTAAGCACCAGGCCCCTCAGCTCTATCAGGTCTCTGAGTCGGGCACTGGCTGGACAGTGGCTGTATTGGTGTCACTAGTGGGATCCAGGTCTTAGAGGTTCTTTCCTCTCCACCGTGCCCCCTGCAGGAGCCGTGAAGGTGACGCCGGCGCACAGCCATGCCGACTACGAACTGGGCAAGCACCATGGGCTGCCCCTGGTCTCTGTGATCGGGGAGGATGGGGCCATGACAGCTGAGTGTGGAGACTGGCTCCAGGTAATTACACCCCTCAGTCCTGACCCACAGCCTCCTGCTGTCCCAGCCCTGGACTCCCTCCCCCCCTCAGCTCTGCTTGTGCCCCTCAGTCCCAACCCACAGCCCCTCTGTTTTACTCTATTGCTCTGTTCCTTTCTAGGGCTTGAATCGCTTTGTGGCTCGTGAGAAAGTGGTGTCTGCTTTGAAGGAGAGAGGCCTGTACCGGGGTATGAAGGATCATGCCATGGCGCTGCCCCTCTGCAGGTAGTACACCCCTTGCCAATGGAGGATGGAGCTGGGGAGTGAAGGGGGTTCAGTAGGGGGCGCTCTCCCCTTGCTGTCAGTGTTAGCCCCAATGCCCCAGTGTGGTGCAAGGGGGCGCTGTGCTGTTGGGAGCGGGTAGGAAGTTCCAGGATATTACAAATAAATCGATTTCTCTTTTCATCCTACAGTCGCTCCGGAGACGTGGTTGAGAACCTGCTGAAGAGCCAGTGGTTTCTCCGGTGTGAAGAAATGGCCCAGAGAGCCCTGGAGGTGAGGGGTCCCCTAATGGCAGCTCCCGCATGGTCACCGCTCAGCACAGGGAGTCCTGACTCCCAGCCTTCCCCTGCTTTAACCACTAGTTCACCTGACTTTGATTTAAGCCGTGATGCTACCTCCATATTGGACTGCATAAATCCCTGAAGCATAGGCTGTAAGAGTTAATCTTGCTCTGGATGGGTTTTGGTGGCAGTACTGGGATACAGGATTCTCTCCTGAGAACTTCCCTAGTTCTGTGGGCTGTAGTGCAGCTTGGTCTGTCTGCCCTCTTGGAGGTTCTGCTGTCCAAGCCAGGTTTGCTTATCAGTCTCTGTCTCGCCCCTCAGGCTGTGGAGTCAGGGCGTCTGAAACTCACCCCGAAATTTCATGAGAAGAACTGGAGGACGTGGCTGTCCAACATCAGGTGAGGGGAGTTCTGCACCGCACTATCATTAGACCCTTTTCCCCCCTCCAGAGCTGCAGATAGAACTCAGGCGTCCTGATGTCCAGCCCTACCTGCTGTAACCCACTAGACCCCATTTCTCTCCCAGCGTGGGGATAGAACCCAAGAGTCCTGACTGACTGTGAGCAACCCAATAATAACAAACTGGCATGTCAACAATTCAATGGGGAAGGCTGGCTCCTTAGCTCAATCTGGAATGGCTCTCTATCGCCCCTTGTGGCTAACTGGGGAACTGGCATTAAACAAAATAATCTTATTGGCTTTATTATTTGCTTTATTGTAGCGATTGGTGCATTTCCCGACAGCTGTGGTGGGGCCATCAGATTCCAGCCTATCAGGTCTCTGTCTCAGGGTCATGTGACTTAGGCAAGGTGAGCTATTTGCTTATCTGGAATGTTATTGGCTGTGGGGGGAAGCTCCTGGCTATGCCAGTCCCAGCCTCTCCCAGCAGGGGTCGCTGAGGGGAGTGGGGCAGGGACGTTGGCTGTTGGGGGAGCTCCTAGCTACTCAACAGGGGGCACTTTAGCTAGCTAACTTGCATCTCTTGTCACGCGTTTATTAACAGGATGGGAGTGATGCATTGTGGGTTGTGGGCAGGACAGAGGCAGAAGCCCGCAGAAAAGCATCAGGGATTTTGAAGAAACCGGAAGAGGAAATGGAGCTGGTGAGAGGTAAAGAGAAGGAGTTTCTAGGGGGTGACTCTGGCAAGAAAGGAGGGGGTAAAGCCTCAAGTAACAAATGGGGCAAAGCCCTAGAGCTTCTCACTCCCCCCGTGCACTCACTTTTCACCCCTATCTGCTTCAGGACCTACTTTTGGTGTCTAAAGTGGGATACACAAAATGTCAACTATTTGCATAGGCTGTTACCCAGAATACTTGGCTTACGCCAGAGCAGGCCTTGGTGTCCCCATTCTGGAATGGGGGGGGGGGATGCCCTGTAATGTTGGGGGTGCTCCTGAGGGCAAATAACCCCGGAGTTGTTTTCTGTAGTGACCCCAACTTGTTTCAGACCAGGGAAATTGGGGTAGTGCCCTACTCTAAGGGAGGCAGACGAGACCATGCAGAGATAAAGGAAAATACCCAATCCTGTGGAAGTCGTTTATTATTGTAGGGTCCCCAGCGTGCTGCCTCCTTGGCTAACCTACCAAGCAGCTCATCGGCCGATGCTCTGTTTGTGTCTCCAGATGCTGATGTCCTGGATACCTGGTTCTCTTCTGCTCTCTTCCCCTTCGCCGCGCTGGGCTGGCCCCGTAAGGTGAGCGACACAGAGAGCAAAGGGGACAGGCGGGATGCCGGGCTGGATGGGCCCATTGCTCACTCCTTCTCTTCCTCCCGCGCAGGTTGGAGACCTCCAGGAATTCTATCCCAACAGCCTCTTGGAGACGGGCAGCGACCTGCTCTTCTTCTGGGTGGCTCGGATGGTGATGCTGGGGGAGCAGCTGACTGGAGAGCTGCCGTTCTCCCAGGTGTGCGAGGCAGGGGGGGCTTAGGGGGGCTGTGGGTTGGGATCGAGGGCGCCGGCAGAGCTGTGGTGGGGGGACCCAGGGCTGGGATAACTGGGTCTGCAGTTCTCTCTCTTTCCAGGTTTTCCTGCACTCCCTGGTACGCGATGCCCACGGCCGGAAGATGAGTAAATCTCTGGGGAATGTCGTAGACCCGCTGGACGTCATTCACGGGGCCTCGCTGCAGGTACCAAACCCCCCTCCCTCCCCAAGAGACCCTACGACAACAAACTGGCCCCTGCAGCATTGCAACAGAGCCCCAGACAGACCCTGCAACAATAAACTGGGCCCTGCGTCTCTTCCCCCACCCCGAGAGACCCTACAATAACAAACGGGGCCCTGCATCTCTCTCTCCACCCTGAGAGACCCTTCAGTAACAAACTGGACCCTGCATTCCCCCTCCCCCTCAAGAGAGACCCTACAATAACAAGGCCCTTCATCTCTTCCCCCCAGCCCCACCCCGAGACATCCTACTATAACAAACTGGACCCTGCATCCCACCCTCAGAGAGACCCTGCAATGACAAACAGGGCCTTGCACTCCCCCCCCCATCTCTTTCCCCCTCGCCCTGCCAAGAGAGACCCTACAATAACTAGCCCCTGCATATCTCTCCTCGCCACCCCAGTGAAACACTACCATTCCAAAAAAAAAACCTAAACAACACAACCTCCGTGCTCCAGGTACCCCTATAATAACAAACTGGCTCGCCCAGCCCCTCCAGGAGACCCTACAATAACAAACTGGCCTGCACTCCCTGGAGACCCTACAAAAACACATCCCTGCCTGTCATGCCTGCCCCTGATGAGGCTCTCTCCTTGTTGCAGGATTTGCAGGGGAGGCTGCGAGATGGGAACCTGGACCCCCAAGAGGTGGCCATCGCCATGGAGGGACAGGTGGGTCCTTCCCCTCCCTTGTCCTGCCCCACTGACCCCCTTCCCCCATTCCCTTCAGTCAGCTCCTCCCCTTCATATCATCACCCTTCCATTCCAGAGACGAGACTTCCCCCAGGGGATCCCCGAATGTGGCACCGACGCCCTGAGATTCGTGCTGTGCTCCCATCGGGTCCAAGGTGAGAGCAGGTGCCTTTCCCCTCTAGGGGGCGCTAGCTCTGATCCTGCCTCGGGTGGGGGGACTGGCTCACTCAGGGAAAGGGATATGGGGCCTTTCCCCTCTATGGGGCACTGGCTCTGATCCAACCCCAGGGTTGGGGACTGGCTGGCTCAGGGGTGCAGGGAATGGGACATGGGGTCTTTTCCCTCTGGGGGGCGCTGGCTCTGATCCAGCCCCAGGGCAGGGCACTGGCTGGCTTGGGGGCTGGGATCGGGGCCTTTCCCCACTTCTCTACATTGCCCCCAGGGGACGACATTAACCTGGATGTGGCCACGGTGCTGAGCTCCCGGCACTTCTGCAACAAGGTGTGGAACGCCGTCCGATTCACTCTGGGGGCGCTGGGAGAGGGGTTTGCCCCGCAGACCCCGGAGGAGGTAATGGGGTGTTTTGGGGGTGGGGAGGAGTTATGAGCAGCATTGGTTCTCTCTGCTGGCTGTGGGTGGAACTGCAGGGGGCAGTATAATGGGGAGGAGGGGGCACTAGGTACCAATGGCTCCTTCTGCTGGGCACCTGTGGTATTGCAGGGGGTAGTATAATGAGTGACCATGGAAGTATCTGACATGCTCTGTTGGGGACAAGGTGCATAGCAGGGAAGTGGGGAAATACTGGGTCTATGTGGTGCCCTCTGCTGGGCTTGGGTGGTATTGCAGGGAGGCAGCAATGAGCCCCAGAGATTTCTGTAACTAGGGCTGGAGTCAATCCTCCATCCCCCCTCCAGGTCTGCCCCAGCTCCCCCATGGACCGATGGATCCTTAGTCGTCTCTACCACACCGCAGCGGACTGCGGCCAGCGGTTCGGGGAGTATGAGCTGCATTTGGTCACATCCACCATCCACCACTTCTGGCTGCACAACTTCTGCGACGTCTACTTGGTGAGTGTCAGTTCTCCTCTGGCCTGGGTGGGAATCCTGCCCTCCCGGCTCTGTGTGGGGAGTTTTGTTGAATCTCGCCCTAGCCCCTGTTTCTGCCTGTTTATAAAAATATATGCTCAAGAAGAAGCAGATCAGGATTGAGGGGCCTGCGGGTCAGGATTGAGGGGTACAGGTAGACCTGGGGAAAGGGGGGGTACCAAATGAGATATCCCAGTGACTTGGTCCCAACTACAACTCTCCCAACTCTCCTTTGTTTATCCTTCCAACCTACCTATCCAACCCATCATCCAGTCTTCTACCCAACTTTGTAACATACCCAACCCAACGTAGCCATCCAACCCAGCCCAACCCAACGTAGCCATCCAACTGTCCGCCCAACCCAACCCAACGTAGCCATCCAACTGTTCGTCCAGCCCAACCCAACGTAGCCATCCAACTGTTCGTCCAGCCCAACGCAGCCATCCAACCGTCCGTCCAACCCAGCCCAACCCAACGTATCCATCCAACCGTCCGTTCAACATAGCTCAATCCATCATGTCCAACCAGCAGGGCCGGCTCCAAGTTTTTTACCGCCCCAAGCAAAAAAAATTTCCCGCGCCCCCCAGCCCTGCCCCAACTCTGCCCCTTCCCCGCCCCATTCCAATCCCTTCCCCAAATCCCCAGCCCCACCTCCTCCCCTGGGTGCGCCGCATTTCCCCTCCTACCCCTTCCTCCCGTCCCAGGCAAGCCTGGAGGGGGCGGTAAGCAGAGCGGCAGCAGCACGCTCGGGGGAGCAGGCGGCAGTGGAGCGGAGGTGAGCTGGGGGTGGGGTTCCTCTGCCTTCCCTCCCCCCTGCTTACTTCCGGCGGCCCTCCCCGCGCCCCCCACCGCCGCAGCTCACCTCTGCTCTGCCTGCTCCCCTGAGCGCGCCACCACCGCTCCACTTCTTCCTCCTCCCTCCCAGGCTTGCCGCAAAACAGCTGATTCGCGTGGCAAGCCTGGGAGGGAGGCGGGAGCGGCGGCGCGCTCAGGGGAGTAGGTGTCAGTGGAGCGGAGGTGAGCTGGGGGGGAGCGGTTCCTCTGCGCCCCCCCCCTCCGAGTTACTTCCTGCGGCCCTCCCCGCGCCCCCCACTGCCGCAGCTCACCTCCACTCAGGGCCGGCTCCCGGCTTTTTGTGCCCCAAGGGAAAAAAAAAAAAAGGAGCCCGAGTGCCACCCCTTGTTAAGTGCCACCCCAAGCACATGCTTGGAGTACTGGTGCCTAGAGCCAGCCCTGCCGGCCATCATGTCTAACCCAAAGTAGCTAACCCATCCATCCAACACAACCTATCCACCTAAGCTGTCATCACCCTGCTATACGGCCTCTCCCTCCCTTGGCAGGAGTCGGTGAAGCCTGTGCTGCAGAGCAGGGATCAATCCCGGATCCTGCAGACCCGCCAGACGCTCCTCAGCTGCGCCGACCTGGGCCTGCGCCTCCTCTCGCCCTTCATGCCCTACCTGACGGAGGAGCTGTGGCAGCGGCTCCCCAAGCCGGACGCGGACTCCGCTCCCAGCATCTGCGTGGCCGGATACCCCAGTGCTGGGCAGCTGGTGGGTGAGCTCTGGGCGCCGAACGGGAAGGGGTGGCTCAGTGGAGAGAGGGTTGGGCTGGGACCTGCGGGATCTGAGTTCAGTTCCCAGCCCTGCCACTGCCTGCCTATGTCATCGTGGGCAAGTCGCTGAATCTTTCTGGGCCTCTGTGAAACAGGAATAATAATAATAATAAACTCTCCCCTTGTCTAGTAGACAGTGAGCTCTGTGGGGCAGGGACTGTCTCTCCCTGTGTGTCTGTGCAGCGCCCGGCACAAGAGGGCCCTGATCTCAGCTGGGGCTTTTCTATGTTACTGTAACACAATAATGAACAACAGCATCACAAGTGAGGGGTCACTGGTTTGTTACTGTAGCTTTGATTATAAACCCATGGTCTTTGCTAGCAGTAGGTTGACAGAGATGGTAGTAGGGGGTGGCGAGGTTGTTACTGTAGGGTTGCTCATGAACACTAGGACCTGGGGGAAGCAGCCTTAGGCAGCGCCGCTCCCTGGTGGGGCACGTCAGAAACCACTGAATTCCCTTCCCTTCGCTCCAGGCCCATTGGTGTCGCCCCGCGGATGAGGACGACTTCCTGCTGGCGCAGGAAGTGGTGCGGGTGGCGCGCGTCCTGAGGGTGACCTACCGGCTGACGAGAGCCCGGCCGCCCGGTGAGCAGAGGGATCCCTGCCCATAGGGGCAGGAGGGAGTCCATGCCCCATGGCCTCTGTGCTGAGCTTGTCAATGACAGGCACTGGCTAGTGCCACCTGGGCTGGGTGTTTAGGAACCCGGCTAAATTGCCTTGTCCCTACAGGACATGGGAGGGTGCAGCCCATTGGGGACTGCAATTCCCAGCACGCACTGGGAGAGCAGCCTCACCCCATTGGCTGCCACCCTGGCTCTAGCACCATCATGTTCACCTGATGCGATAGGTGTGGCCTGTGGGGGGGACTACAATTCCCAGAATGCACTGGGAGGGGAGCCTTTGCTCCATTGGTTCTAGCCTTATCTTGTGTGGGTTGCCCCATATGGGTAAAATGGTGGCTGTGCCCCACTGGGAGAGACTGCAATTCCCCAGCATGCACTGGGAGGGCAACCTTACCACATTGGCTGCCAACCTGGCTCTAGCCCTGTTTGGTCCCTCCAACATGGCGAGTATGGCCAATCAGCACTACAATTCCCAGCATGCCCTGGGAGGGCTGCCCTGCCCCATTGGCTTATGGGCTCTCTCTCTCTGTCCCTGCAGTCTACCTGATGTGCTCAGAGCCAGCTGCCCACAGGGTGTACGAGGAGTACAGAGAGCCCCTGCAAACCCTGTCCCTGGCTGGCTCTCTGGAGCTCTGCCCCTCCTCCGAGGGTGCGGAGCCTCCTGTGGGCTGGGTGTGGGGGAGAGTGAACGACCACACTGAGATCTATATGGACCTGCAGGTAAGAGCCAGATGCAAACATCCAACATCAGGGCAGGTTGGGACGGAGGGCAGGGGGTCAGGAAGAACACTGGATAGTATTGTTCAGTGAGGTGCATTGTGGGAGAGGTTATGGCTTCCTCTGGCCGCTGCAACAGGTGGGATACTGGGCTAGATGGGCCCGTGGCTCTGATCTGGGGTGGCAGAGGGCAGGAAAGGATTCCCAGGCTAGATGGGTCCCTGGGACCTTGCGTATGGTGATGGGTTAGCGGAGGCAGGGGAGCAGTGTTCAGAGATCAGGGGCCCATTGGGGAGAAGGTGCAGGGCCAGTCAGGAATGTCCTCATGGGGAGGCAACTCAGGCTCCAGTTCCCATTGCCTAGAGGGTTAACTAGGCTCTTGGCTTGAGGTTGCACCACATCTCTCGAGGAAATTATTTCCCTAGCGGGACTGTGGCTCTATTGCCACAATGGGGCATACTCTGGGATTGAACCTGGGATCTGAAAACCCATCCTCGAACCCTTCGGCTAAAGGACTCCTCCCCCCACACCACTAAACTGTGTGGTGTCGGCAGCAGAATGCTATACCCAGTGTCACCTCTAGAGGGTGACATGATCACACATTTAACCAGGATGTCCGTCCTATCCCCGGAAGAGTCTGTTATACCCAGTGTCACCACTAGAGGGTGACAAGATTGCACACCTTTAACGCTTGTATTAATCTACACCTGGCTGTTTCATACCATCCTTTCCTGACAATCCCAGGGGCTGGTTGACCCCGAGGCGGAGCTCCCCAGGCTAGCGGCCCGTAAGAAGAAGCTGGAGCGGCAGATCTTGGAGCTCACGGCACGGACCCAGGCATCTGGCTACCAGGAGAAGGTCTCACCGAGAGCCCAGGCAGAGCGTCAGCAGAAGGTGATGGGCGGCAGTGGCTGGTGGGGTTTATGTCTGGTTGAAATGCTTTTAAAATATTTATTCAGTGGGGTAAAAAAGCCCTTTTCCTGCATTCACATTTTCACCTTTTTTATTATTATTTTGTGAATATTTTGGGGGGGAGGGTGGTTGAATTTTTTAAAGGAAAACATTTTTCCTGAAAATTTTGCTTATTTTTAATCAAAACTCTCTTTTTTTTTTCAATTTTCCCTGAGTTTCAAAAGTCACCTTTTTTTTTTTTTTTTTTTTTTTTTTGAAAACCATTTGTTTTTAAATATTTCCAGTGAATTTTTTTTAACCCCACCCTGTGATTTCAGCTGACTCGGATTAATAAAAGAAACCAGTGGAGACATTTCTTAGGAAATGAGAAACGAACACATTCGATTTTAAACCAGGCAACAAGGGCAAGAAAAACCTTTTTTGATTTTTTTCAAAATTTCTTGGGGAAACGTTTTTCTTTTGTATGTATGAGAGAGAGAGAGAGAGGCTTGGTCCAGCTGCTAGGGTGTGTGTGTGTGTGTGTGTGTGTGTGTGTGTGTGTGTGTGTACATACACATATTTTCCCATGTGTATGTGTGAATATGTAAGTGTATTTTCCCTTACAGCACTAGAGGGGAGTGTATGATGCCCATTTTAGCCACTGGGGGTGACATTGAGAGAGAATTTGGAGGGGTGTCCATGTGCCCATGTACAAATGATAGGTGAATTTGGAGGTTGGGTGGATATGGGTGTGTGTGTATTGATCCCTGTGACGGGTGAATTTGGAGGTGCGGTGAATATTGGGGGTGGTGTATTGATCCCCGTGATGGGTGAATTTGGAGGTAGGGTGGATATGGGGGGGGGGGGGTATTGATCCCCGTGACGGGTGAATTTGGAGGTGGGGTGAATATGGGCGGGGTTGTATTGATCCCAGTGACAGGTGAATTTGGAGGAGGGGGGATGTCCGGGTTGGGAGGGGGCATGTCGGCGATGGAGGACGTGACTACGTTGATCAGATCTGGATTCCCCTCTCCCTCCCCCCGGTAGATTTCCTCTCTCCGGACGGAGCTGGAGCAGCTGAATCAGGCCCTGGAGAGCTTCGGCCTCATGTCAGCAGGGCTGGGAACGCCTCCGTCAGCCGATGAGTGAGTCACCTCTGGGCGTCGCTGCTGGATGTGGAAGGGACCCAGGCGATCGGGCAGCCAGAGGCCGGGCTCTAATGCTGAGGATCGATGTGACTGAGATGCGAAGAGTCTTGAAGGCTGTAGGGGCCAGCTGCAGGGGGTCACTCGTGCTGCAGAGCACCAGAGTGCAGGTGCAGACTGCTCTGCCCTGGCCACCAGTGGTCTCACTCGCGCCACGGATGGCACAAACAAGCCAATTTCTAAGGGGCAGAGGACACTGCCCTGTCTGAGTGCATGGAACACCCCTTGTCCCCCTCTAACCTCAGGGCAGGGCTCACTTACCTCCAGGGGGCGCCGTGACCCTCAGGCTCTGCCCCGCCCTCATGAGGGCAATTCAGACTGAACGGCCTCTGGACTTGGATTTCCCGCAGGAACCAGCTTCTGTTTTTCAAACCAGGCGCATCCCGGTGGGCAGATGTCACAGACCTGTAGCCCGTTCATCTCTAATGGCGCTGGCTTTCATGGAAATGAGGCGGGACCCCGCGGCCTTCTGGGAAAACGAGCCAGTGGGTCTGTGGGGAAGGTGGGTCACCCATTAAAACTGATGGGGAACTAACCTGCTCTGTGACGTCAGAGCTGCTTTTATAGCATCGCCTGAAGACAAGCCTGTGTGTGTGTGTGTGTGTGTGTGTGTTGTGGTTGTCGCCTGGGCTCTTGATTGTGTATGTATTATATTGAGGACTTAAGAATTCCCAGTTAACACTCTGAAGTTTGGTAGGTTCTCGGCCCTGGGTCAGTAGAATTGCTGTTCACGTGGGAACCCTGCCGTGCAGGGCTGGAACACTCATGCTTAGAAAAAAACCTTCTGTATTTGGAATCGTTTTAACACACTTCACCAAGTGACATCTTGCATCTGAAGAAGTGAGGTTCTTACCCACGAAAGCTTATGCTCCCAATACTTCTGTTAGTCTCAAAGGTGCCACAGGACCCTCTGTTGCTTTTTACAGATTCAGACTAACACGGCTACCCCTCTGATACTTGACACCAAGTGACAAACGTTCTCGCCCAGCAAGGGCGACGGAGATAAAACCGAGTGTGCAGCTGAGCGTCTATCTACTCTCACCAATCTGGCAGAACAACCTGAAATATTAGTCATTATCGTCCTCCTCCTCCTCATCATCAGCGGTCGGCATGCCGGCATCTCCCACCCGCTGCTTATGCTAAGGCATTTTGGGTCTTATGCCTTGATGAGTTGAGCTAAGCTATTGTTGGACAGGCCTTGAGGGGCATTGGTTCATGGTTGTTCTGCCTTAACGTACACGGATGCCTGACTAGCAAATGCCTCTATCATATTGCCCCTATCTAAATCCATGGTGCTCCCACAGCTTGAATACCGAGGGCAGATGTAGTCACCCCATTTCAAAAACGGTATCTTGGAATTGGAAAAGGTTCAGAAAAGGGCAACAAAAATGATTGGGGGTATGGAACAGCTTCCATATGCGTCGAAATTGATCAGACTGGGACTTTTCAGCTTGGAAAAGAGACGACTAAGGGGGGATGTGATAGAGATCTATAAAATCAGAACTGGTGTGGAGAAAGTAAATAAGGACGTGTTATTTACTCCTTCACAGAACACAGGAACCAGGGGTCACCCAATGAAATTAATAGGCAGCAGGTTTAAAACAAACAAAAGGCAGTATTTCTTCATACAACGCCCGCTCAACCTGTGGAACTCCTTTGCAGAGGATGTTGTGAATGCCAAGACTATCACAGGGTTCAAAAAAGAACTAGATAAATTCATGGAGGATAGATCCATCAATGGCTGTTAGCCAGGATGGGCAGGGATGGTGTCCCTAGCCTCTGTTTGCCAGAAGCTGGGAATGGGCGACAGGGGATGGATCACTTGATGATTCCCTGTTCTGTTCATTCCCTCTGGGGCACCTGGCACCGGCCATTGTCAGAAGACAGGACACTGGGCTAGATGGACCTTTGGTCTGACCCATTGTGGACGTTCTTATGCCTAGACCTGCAGGCTACGGTGTGCGTGGAGCGGGAGGCTACCTCTTCAGACAGCATGATATAACTATTGTAGTGTGTGAACGGGGGGGGGTGTCTCTTTGTGTTGCCACCTAGCAACTGCCCCTGTGTACAGTATACTAGACCTATCACTAGGAGAGGATCCCCATTAGGTCAAACAGAGACGCGGGAGTTCAGGCTTGGAAGAATCAGGATTCTAATCCTGGCTCCCCAGCCCAAGGTTGTTACAGATGGGGAAAGTGAGGCACAGAGCGGCTAAGGGATGTGCCCACGGTCACACAGGGAGTCGGTGGAAGAGCCGGGGCTTGAACCTGGGTCTCTGGAGTCTCAGCCTAGCAGAGGAATTGAATTGCACTGGGTAAATAGGGGTGAGCTGGAAAAGTAATATTAAGTGTTAGTGGGCTAATAGGACAGGGATGGGTTTGGAATTAAAGCACTGGCGTGGGATTCAGGAGATCTAGGTTCAATTCCTACCTCTGACACTGTGTGTCTGTCACTGCAAGTCACTGCATTGCTCTGGCCTCAATTTCCCCTCCCACCCTGCCTCTTTGTGGCAGGGACTGTCTCTCCCTGTGTCTGTGCAGTGCCTGGCACAATGGGGCCCTGATCTCAGCTGGGGCCTCTGGGTGCTACCGTAATACACATAAGAATATTGGATGAAACTGATCCCTCTTTCGACACAGTATATCCTCCTGGCGACGGTCTTTCCAGACCAGCTCCAAGGCCCCTTGGCAGGGAGTGTAGTGGGGGCAGTGCCCAGGCTGACTCAGCTCTGGGAATATACTCGGCAGTGCTCATCTGGGGGTCGGCTCTTGGCACTTACAGAAAGGCAATGAGTTAATTAGAAATGCAACAGCCAGATTCACGAGAGAGGATTCAGGACTCCTGGGTTCTGGGCTCCACTCTGGGAGGGGAGTGGGGATCTGTTGGGTGAGGGCAGGGGATTTGAGGGCTATGAGATCCGGCCACTGGCTTATGACGTGGCGGGAAGCAGAGTTGCTAATGATCGTGTTTGAAACTCTGATCAGTAGACTGGAGAAATTGACCTGGATATCTATTGTGGAGCAGTTCCCTGAATCAACAGTAATCTGGAACAAAAATCACTTTATACTGGAATAATTACAGTGCTCAAACTCCTACTAATCCAACCATTAGAATACCCGCCCCCCACACACACACACCACTGATGCGCTAACCCAGTGGTTCTCAACCTATTTATCATTGTGGGCCGCATGCATTACCTGGGCCACAGGTTGAGAACCACAGTGCACCCCCCTCAACCTCCCCCACAGACCCCTATGCCCGGCTCCTCCTGCCTAGAGACCCCTGCACAGCATGGGGCCAGGAGCAGAGCCCTGGGCGGGGGATTGGGCGGCAGGGACCCCGGAACCCGCTGTGTGGGGCCGAGCAGCAGTCCAGATCTTTAGCACACAGCTGGGCTGCAGCTGTGTGCTAATTGGGAGAACCGCTGCTCGGTTCTCCACTCCCCTCCCAGAGCTGGACACCTCTCCCCCCACCCTGCTCTTGGTTTATCCCTATTAATTTAAACAGGCTGATTTGCAGACACCTCCTCCACCTGCCAGATTCCAGGAAGTGGGTGGGCCTGAAGGAGCTCAGCCCTCTTGTAAGTTTCTGTTTCTCTTACCAGCCATGGCCGCTGTTCACCCCGGGAAAGCTCTGGAAGATGACCTGGCCTGTCCCATCTGCTTGGATTCCTTCCAAGACCCCATACTCTTGAACTGTGGGCACAATTTCTGCCAGGCCTGCATCACCCGGGTCTGGGACGGACTGGAAGAAAACTTTTCCTGTCCCAAGTGCGGGAAGAGATTCCGGGAGAGGCATTTGCACCCAAACCCCCTGCTGGGGAAGGTGGTGGAGAGAGCCAGGCAGCTGGGGTGGGGGGCAGAGGGCAGCATGTGCCAGAAGCACAAGGAGAGGCTCATTCTGTTCTGCAAGGAGGATCAGGCCCTGATCTGCGTGGTGTGTGACAGATCCAAGGAGCACCGAGCTCACAGGGTGGTTCCCGTCGAGGAGGCTGCCCAGGAGTACAAGGTAACTGGCTTTAATGCAGGGCACTTGGAGCAGAGCGGTGGGGCTGGGAGGGGAGAGGCCTCCATGGATGGCAAGGAGGGGCAGTGCGGGGGTGGAACCCAGGAGTCCTGGCTCCCACTGCCTGGAACCAGTAATAGAACCAAGGAGCTGTCCTAGTTGTGCTCTAAGCACATACCCCCCTGTCAAGGAGCTGGGGCTAGAACCCAGGAGTCCTGACCCCCTGCGCTAACCACTGGGCCCCACTCCTCTCCTAGAGCTGGGCACAGAACCCAGGAGTCCTGAATCCTCTCTCTCTGAGCCAAACCCTGATTTCCTACTCCCAGTTCAGCCTTCCCCACAAGCCATCCTTCCACCGTTGTTGACAGGGCCAATTTCAAAGGCACCTGCAGATTCTGAAAAATGAGAGCACCAGCCAGGAGGCCTTCACCGTCAGCGAAGGGAGGAGGCTGGAGACGCTGCTGGTAAGTTCTCTTTCCCCATCCTTGGGGTTCCCCTGCACTTTGCCAATGCAACACCCTTGCAGAGTGTCTCTCGCATCCCCCTCTAATGGCTGGTCCCCATAGAAGGCAATAGCCTACTACTGCCAGAGCTACAGAGTCAGTCTCTCTCTCTGGCCCAATGACTATTTATGCCAGAGGTTCTCAAACTGTGGTCCATGAGCGCCATTCAGGTGGTCCGCAGATAGTTCCCTCTAAGGTGCATGCCTGGGCGGCCGCACACAAGTCAATGAAGGGCCACCCACCTAATTAGTATAGTCGTGCAGGCATGGTGGCTCCACTAATTAGGTGCTTGGACCCTGGAGAAGACGCACATGTAAGGTGAGGTGGTTTCCTTGGGCGGAATAGGGGATAGGTGGGAGGGGACAGTGGATTGAGAAGAGCGGGTGGGGGGAATTTGGGACGTGCTGGGCTGCAGCGGCTAGAGAAAGAGGCGACTTTCCCCAGCGCCAGGGCTGCGGCTTCCGGGGAGAGACCCCACTCCTTCCCAGTCCCAGCTCGAGGGCTGCTGCAGTGGGGGAGAGAGGGAGAGGCCCCCCCCTTCTTCCCAGCCCCAGCTCAGGGACTGCCATGGCGGGAGAGAGAGATGTCCATTTAACATCTGGGCTACTGGTTCTTCTGGGAGTGTAGACCTCTCACTTGGACCAGAAGTTCCTGCACCTGCGGAAGTTTAGTCAAAACAGATAAGTTCCCACAGAACATTTCGGGTGTGACAAATCAGTATTTTCTGATGGAAAAACAGGGTTGTTGAAAAATTTTTGAGCAGCTCTACTCTAGGGGCTGGTCCTGCTAAAGGATAACAGCTCTACTACTGCTGCTAGGTAATGGAGTTACTCCCTTCGCGCATGTGATCCGCGCAGTGGGATCCCAGTTTTGAAGATAGGTCATTATAAAGACTGGATATCTCAATGGGTCCCACCCTCTAGTGGCTGGTCCTTTGTAGAGGAGAACAGCTCTACTACTGCTGCCAGTTAACCCAGTTTTCTATCAAAAAACACGTTGGATGCTTGCACACCTCTGTCCATCTGCTCCTCCCTCCCTTGTATATTACCATGTCCTGCTCCCACACATCCCATGCTGCCCCTTCACATGGGAATACCACGCCCTCGCTCTCTGTGGTTCCCAAAGCTGCGCATCCCAACCTGCCCCCTCTCTCCCTGCCTGCCACAGGCTCACACCAAGGCCGAGAAGCAGCGAGTGGTGTCCACCTTCCAGCATCTGTATCGGCGGCTGCAGGAAAAGGAGCGCCTCCTGCTGAAGGGGCTGGGTAACGTGGCCCAGGGTGTGAAACAGCTGCGGCAGGAGAACATCAGCCGGCTCCACCAGAGGGCGACTCTGCTGCATGGACTGGTAGCCGAGCTAGAGGGGAAGTGCCGGATGCCGGATGCTGAGCTCCTCAAGGTGAGGGGGAGAGAGAGAGGCCGCCAACTTGCCACCCCTCTCCACCATCCCATGCTGCCAGCGCTCCCCTTGCTCGCTGGACTTATCAGAGAATCGCCCTCTGCTCCCAGCAGTGAAGGGGCTCTGACACGCGGCCGAGCAGTGCCAGTTTACATCCGACAGGGGGTGGCCTGGGAATCACTGACTCCTTCCTAACCATAGTCCACAATACTCCTGCTCCCACTCCAGAAATACCCCTGCCTTCCCTTCCAGCCCCTGGGCCACCAAGCCCCAGTTCGTGGCTGGAGAGCTGATGGTCTCTTCTTTCTCTCCCACCTAGGACGCCGAAAGCACCTTGAACAAGTAGGAGCCTCCTTCGTGCCCTCTGTTATCGGGGAGGGGGCGGGGGGAGAGGCCTCCCCATCCCAGCTGCAGAATATTGCTGCTTCTGCATCAGCGGCAGAGTGGCCTAGAAGCCCCATTTGGTTTTAGCTTGTGCACCCACATATAGAAGGGCATGGGTGGGGGCTGCACCGGTGGCAGTAGCAGAAGGGGATGGGGGTTGTGTTTGGGGTCCCAGGGGAGCCTGGGGAACTCACCGAGGGAAAGGAGGGGCATGCAAAGAGGCATTGGGGAGTGGGGAGGAAGGGGATGGGGGGCCACATGGGGATCACCCAGGGCAAAGCAGGAAGGGGACAGGGGGCCACAGTGGGAATGGGGGGCATATGGGGGCTGCCAGGTGTGGGGCAGAAATGGGGGAAGCTGTGCTGGGGTCACTCAAGAGTGGGAACAGGGTCACACAGGGGTCACCAAGGGGCAGGAAAGGGATGGGAGGGGCAGAGCGGGGAAGGGACAGGGGCCACGTGGGGGGCTGCACAGGTGTAACCGAGGGGCGGGGAGAGGAGGGACAGGAGCTGCACAGGTGCCTGTTTGTCCCTGCCAAACTTTTCTCCTTGGTCAGTGGCTAGATGCCAAGGACCCAGCTTGACTCTCAGATCTCAGGGGAAGTTTTGGGAGTTGGCAAATAGACGCAGCGTCCTACTGCAAGTCAGCTGTGTCCGCTGGATCCAGCGTTGCTGAGAGATGCTCCCCCTGGCACACCTAACATGCACACGGTGCCCTTAATACAGAATCCCTCCGGTGCGTGCCTGTTTGTTTCCCGTAGGTATAAAAAGATGACGCTGCCCGAATTGGCGTCTGCGCCCATGGCTGAACTGGAGGAGAGCCTCAGGCATCACTCCCGCAAGAGGAGAGCTCTCCAGGATGAGATGTGGGAGAGCCAGGGTAAGCAGTGGCACTGTTGTTGTTGTTACTTTTATTTATGTAGGGTCACTCCGGGGTAGGACGTGTAAGGACGTCCCTGCCCCAAGGTGCTTCCAATCTAAATGATTAATTATTTGTAGTGTAATTGCTCAGCGGAGACTCAGTAGGAGATTTGGGGGGCTTCCTGTCATAGGCACATTGGTTCTGCCAGTGGGTGCCCCACACCAGCTCTGCCCGCTCCCCCAAGGCCCTTCCCTTGCTCCACCTCTTCCTGCCCTTGCTCCACCCCCTCCCCCCAGACTCCTTCCCCTGAGCACCTCATGCCCGCTGCTGGCTCCTTTCTGCCCCCTCCTGCCTTAAGGGCAGTGAAGGGGGGAGAGGCAGAGAGGAGCACGGGGTGGGGCAGCCCCACTCAACAGCTGATTGGCGGTGCAGCTGCTGAAGAGCTGATGGGGGTGCAGGGCCAGATGTTGAACAGCTGATTGTACTCCTGGGGGAACTCTGTGCCAAAAAATTACAAATTCTGCGCACAGTATTTTAAAATTCTGCATATTTTGTTTGTCAAAATAACACAATATCATCATGCCAGTTTCAATCCTTTGTGCTCATTTATTTCAAAATACCAGTCTGCAGGTATGTCTGTAACAATACAGAGAACAAAAAGATTCAGAAAATGTATTTTTGACAAATAGATTCCTTACTAGGCGTATTAATACAGAACTCAGAGTAATAATTCATTTACACTACAATAGAGAACAGTATTTCCCGCACCCTTCAGATCCAGTGCAAAGGCTTGGGGGAGTCAGGGCTAACGGAGGAGCTGAGGGAGAGGGAAGTAAATTGCTGTGAACGAGCCTGGGTGTGAACTTGGAGAGTTTGAGGGTGTGGGTGGGAAAAGTATGGAATAGGTTTTTT
>NW_023260523.1:92397-97782 GCF_013100865.1 Trachemys scripta elegans
GAGAGACAGTCCCTGCCCCAGCTGAGATCAGGGCCCCGTTGTGCCGGGCGCTGCACAGACACACAGGGAGAGACAGTCCCTGCCCCAGCTGAGATCAGGGCCCCGTTGGGCCGGGCGCTGCACAGACACACAGCGAGAGACAGTTCCTGCCCCAGCTGAGATCAGGGCCCCGTTGTCCTGGGCGCTGCACAGACACACAGGGAGAGACAGTCCCTGCCCCAGCTGAGCTCAGGGACCCGTTGTGCCAGGCGCTGCACAGACACACAGCGAGAGACAGTCCCTGCCCCAGCTGAGATCAGGGGCCCGTTGGGCCGGGTGCTGCACAGACACACAGCGAGAGACGGTCCCTTCTCCAAACTACTCACAGTGTAAATAGACAAATGATGGATTAACACCACCATTTTTAGGTGGNGAGACAGTCCCTGCCCCAGCTGAGATCAGGGCCCCGTTGTGCCAGGCGCTGCACAGACACACAGCGAGAGACAGTCCCTGCCCCAGCTGAGATCAGGGCCCCGTTGGGCCGGGTGCTGCACAGACACACAGGGAGAGACAGTCCCTGCCCCAGCTGAGATCAGGGCCCCGTTGTGCCGGGCGACATATACACAGCGAGAGACAGTCCCTTCTCCAAACTACTCACAGTGTAAATAGACAAATGATGGATTAACACCACCATTTTTAGGTGGGGAAGCAGGCCCAGAGAGATCCAGTGACTTGCCCATGGTCACAGAGGGAGTCTGTGGCAAATTTGGGATTGGATTTCAGGGATCCTGAGTCCTAGAGCTGTGAGATAACTCTCCACACCCAGCTGTGGGGAGAGAACCCAGGAGTCCTGACTCCCAGCCCCTCCTCACCCTGCTGTAACCTGGAGACCCCCCTCCCCTTCCTGAGCCTACAACAGAACCCAGGAATTCTGTCTCCCAGCCTTCATTTTCCAAAGACACTTGCATTAAGCGGGAAGCCCCACCTCTGCTGTTTGCAGTATAGAGCCTATGACAAACAGCTGCGTACATTTCCCATTCTATCCTGCAGGTGGCAGCACTAAGCAAAGTGTTTCAACTGTCTTGGGGCTGGGACGTCAATGGAAATCCTCAAAAAGAACAGGAGTACTTGCCAGCATTAGGAGGTGGTAATGCCCTCTAGAGGGCAGATGGACGTATGGCAGGGAATTTAGCCCCTTCTGTATGGACAGGGACTGGGCTGGGTGGCAGCAGGGAACTGGGAACGGTTATTCCACGCTGCAAGGTCCATTAATATCAAAGGCAGCTTGATCTGGGTTAAATGAGCCCTGGGCAAGGAGAAGAGCCTGTGGCAAGGAACTCGCGGCTTTCCTGTATTACAGCTTGTTGCCAAAGAGGCCCTGACCCAGAGCGGGATGGGCTGAGTAGAGCTTTACAGGACTCATTTGCCCAGTACTCAGATGCAGCCACCTCTGGGCTGGGGCAACTGGCTGCCAGCCACACAAGGATTGCTCACCCAGCGCTGAGATGCAGCCACCTCTGGGCTGGGGCAACTGGGTAACAGCTGCACAGAACGCGCTGTTCTGGCAATGAAATGCAGCCGCCCCTGGGGGTGGCTTAGCTGGGTAACAGCCGCATAGCGATGCTGCTGAGGGATCGCTCAGGCAGGGCTGAAATGCAGCCACCTCTGGGGAAAGAGTCACACAGCAACACAGCGCAGTCAGCCAGCCCTGATATGGAACCACCTCTGGAATGGGGCAGGCGGACAGCAGCCGCACAGCAACACTGCATGGGGATCACTTACCCAGCACTGAGATGCAGCCACCTCTGGGGTGTGGCAGCTGGATAACGGCCACACAGCAGCATGGATTGTAGTCTTGGTAACAAAGTGCAGCTGCTTCTAGGGCAGGACACGACAGCATTATGTTAATGCACTTGGGACCGTGTCTGCACACATGCAGTACGTTCACCAGCAGGATTCGAACCTTCGACCTATTGCTTGAGCCACAGGCATATAATAAGGGCCGGATTTCCAAAGCTATTTAGGTACCTAAAGATGCAGATGTCCCCCAGCGCAGTGGTTTTCAAACTGCGGGTCGCGACCCAGTAGTGGGTCACGGAAGGTCAGGCACTGGGTCGCGGTGGCTCTGGTCAGCATCACCGTCTGGGCCATTAAAAGTCCCGTCGGTGCTGCCAGGCTAAGGCAGGCTAATCCCTATCTGTTCTGACACCGCACTGTGCCCCAGAAGCAGCCAGCAGCAGGTCTGGCTCCTAGGTGGGGGGACCATGAGGCTCCACGCGCTGCCCCCACCCCGAGCACCGGTCCGCACTCCCATTGGCTGGGAAGGCTGCCTTAGCACCCCTGCTGTGCTGCTCACGGGGAGCCGCTGGAGGTAAGTCATTGCCCCAATCCTGTGCCCCAATCCCCTGTCCCAGCCCTGAGCCCCCCAAATCCAGAACCCCTTCCTGCACCCAAACCGGTCATCCCCACCCCATCCCAGCGCCTGCACCCCCAGCCCAGAGTCCTGCCCCCCTCCTGCCCCAGTCCAGAGCCCCCTCCCACACCCTGAACCCCTCATTGCCAGCCCCACCCCACAGCCCTCACCCCTGCACCCCAAACCTCTGCCCAGCCCTGAGCCCCTCCCACACCCCAGACCCCTCATCCCCAGCTCCGTTGGGCCGCGGGCATCAACCATTTTCTTCACTGCCCTAGAGAGGGCGTTTCAAAAGCAGTATACGTGCTGGGGACCACCACCAGGGGGCGACGCGCTCTCACAGGTGTGTCACAGCCATGCCGCAGTTACTCCTGTAGCCATCAGAGCCAGTATGTGGCCAGGAGACCCGAGCTAAAAGCAGGGGGGGCTGGAACAATTTGTACAGTGGGGGGTGCTGAGCGCCACTGAACCAAACTGCAAACCCTGTATGTGATGGACACTACTTAAAGCCAGGGGGTGCAGCAGCCCCCCTCGATCCAGCACCTATGGCAGGGACATGCGCAAGGGGGGGTGGAGCTCCAGTCAGTGGGGGCACAGAACTGTGCACACCCCTGACCTGTGGTTAAAAGCAGCAACCCAGCAATGCCCCTCCCCGCGCATGTAGCTGATCTGTGACTGCTAGCCGCAAACATTCCCCAGCGCTCCGTGATGGGACACTAGCTGGGGAGGGCTCTGAGTTACTACACACAATTCTTTCCCAGGCGTCTGGCTGGTGGGTCTCGCCCACATGCTCAGGGACTAACTGATCGCCAGATTTGGGCTCAAGAAGGAATTTTCCCCACGTCAGATTGGCAGGGACCCTGGGGTTTTTTTTGCCTCCCTCTGCAGTATTGGGCACGGGTCCCTCGCAGCTTTAAACCAGTGTCAATGGTGGATTCTCTGTAACCTGACGTCTTTAAATCATGATTCGAGGACCAGTAACTCAGCCAGAGGTTAGGGTGGGCGTGATTCGGTGACCTGGGATGGGCCGGAGGTTCGACTGGATGATCACGATGGTCTCTTCTGGCCTTAAAGTCTGTAAGTCCCACCACTGCAGTATTAATAGACTATCAGGGTTGGAAGGGCCCTCAGGAGGGGCTCACAGCAACTGGGGAGCTGCTCCGAAATGAACACGACACCCCAGCCTCACACGCTGTAACCCCCTGGATCTCCCATCCAAGCTTCAAGCAGGCCTGGTAGTGCTTAGCTGAGAGGAAGCAATTGCAACTGAGGGAAGGAGAGGCCACCTTTGTTAATAAATACCTTGATGATGATGGTAATTGGCTAATTAAGGGATTAGTCAGGGCAGTTCTAGCCTGGGTTTATGTCATTTTTACTGCTACAGGAAGATTAATGCCAATGGCAACCACAAATATCCTGGATAACAGTGTGATGATGGACTTTGCTGGGGGGTAGGGAATGGGTTATGCGGCTTTCCCCTCCAGGGGGCACCGGCTCTGCTCCTGCCCGAAATGGGTATTGGCTGGCTCAGGAGGGTGGGGAATGAGATACAGGGTTTTCAGCCTTGCGAGGGTGCGAACTCTGATCTAGCCCCATATCACAGGGCCTGGAGAGCTCAGGGGGGTGGGGAAGGAGAGATGGGTCTTTTCTCTTCTAGAGGGCGCCAGTTCCAATTTGGCCCATGGACACTAGCAGTCAGTCATTGCTGTGGCGGGAAGGTTCGGTGACCTGTGTGACATGAGCTGCAAGTTCTCAGCACCGACAGGACGAGAGCAGCATTTCTGTGCAGCTGTTGCAACACATGCCAGAAGTGGCTGGATGAGCCATACTTTTGCTGCGCAGCTATGAAATACGTGCTGTGCCCCACCCCAGAAGTGGCTGCATCTCAGGGTCCAGTGAGGGATTCCTCTGCAGTGTAGCTGTGCGGCTGTTACCCAGCGGCCCCGCCCTCAGAGGTGGCTGCATTTCAATGATTGGCGGATGACCCTGTGCAGCATTGCTGTGCGGCTGCTAAACCGCTGTCCCACCCCAGAGATGGCTGCATCTCAGTGCCGGCTGAGCGATCTCTGTGTAGTGCGGCTGTTCAACAGCGGCTGCGTCCGACCCCAGAGGTGGCTGCCTCTTGGCAGTGGGCGAGTGATCTCTGTGTAGTGTGGCTGTTAAGCAGCGCCACACCCCAGAGACAGCTGCATTTCTGCTATGAGATGACAGAAGGAGCATTGATTCAAACCTGAAACTATAAAGAGCCAGAAGACAAGCACCAGCTTGTTCTGCTTTCGTGTCCAGGCAGGTTTCCACCCCACAGGGAGGGAAATGGCATTTTAATTTGTTTGCTTTGTTGGGGACATTTTGCTCGCCTTCCAGCATCACCTGGTTGGTTTATGTGTAACTACCCCAGTATAACAATTTTTAGCAGGGACACACCTGTGTGGCGTGGCCGAATGTTCCTCCATCCTATACAATCTCTAGTCAAGTCGTTCTCTCTCCAAGAGTCAGCAGCTGGTGAAAAGTACAGCGAGCCGCACAGTGCAATTCCCCTGCTGGTACTGCGCCGCCGAGAGACAGCGAGTCCCCCGTGCTAAGTGCCTGGAAGGACTGGCCCTGACCCAACGCCCAAAAACTCAGTAGAAAGGCCCCCATTGGTGTGCAGGGGCCAGGGATCCAGACGGGTCTGGGGCAGCCGCTCTTGCTTTCCCCACCCGTGAATGGGGAGAAGGGTGTCGAATTGCTCCCCTGCAGGGCTGTTGGGGGGGACGCCATTCATTGGGGTTTGTGTAGACAGACAGGGGGATTCTCCTCTCGCGCTGTCTGGTGCAACACCATTGAATCTGCCATGAAGCACAGCTCTAGCCATCCAGCCAGAGCGCCCTCTGTCTATCTATCCACGCCATGACTTCCTTTAGCTATAGCTCCCTCCATCCCTCTATCCATCGCTCTTCCATCCAGTCATCCCTCTATCCATCCATCCCTCTGCCCATAGCTCCTCCCTCTAT
>NW_023260524.1:0-699 GCF_013100865.1 Trachemys scripta elegans
CAACCTGTGAACCCTTTTCACTAAAATGTCAAGTCTGGCGAACCCCCCTCCTAAAAAGGAATATTCCCAGGGATTTTCTCCTTTACCTGAGTATAAATGATAAAAGCAGCAATCTTGGAAATACAACATTTGTTTTTATGACATGCTTATTACACACTATTTATTATTAATTATTATTTATCATTACAGTATTTTTATTACATTATGAAAACAGCACCACTCTTCCAAGCTCTCACTTTCGTAGCTTGTATCACTCTGAATAAGCCTGTTATAAGATAAGGCTCCTATGTTTCATCAAGGAGTATCAGATGTGAACCAGCACGTTTTTAAGAAGCCAACTCAAAGAGTTCCTCCTACACAAGCATTCAGGCCGTGATCAGTCCAGGCAAACAACGCACGTTACAACAAAGCTTAAACTTCTTCTTCATAATAATTTTAAAAACAAGACTAGCTGCCTATTTCATTTTAAAAACAGCAAAAAATATCCCCCTCCCTTTCCATTTCTGATAAGGAGTCTTGAAGTTTAAATCTCCTCAGTGTGATAGAGATGTTTGCTTTGATCTGCTGATCTCTTGGAAGTCCAGAGGCTCCGGGCTGCTCGCCCCGTGCTGTCCGGGATCCCTAGGAACAGCTCTGTCCGCCATTAGGGATTTTTTCCCCCAACAACTCCCTGCAACATTTCACAAACCCCCAGGGGTT
>NW_023260524.1:45546-82354 GCF_013100865.1 Trachemys scripta elegans
AAAGCATATTAAGCTCAAAGAATTCACATAAGCTTTAAAACTGCAATACTTTGGTTTTGGGGCATCTGGGTTTTTTGACCAAATCAAAATTTCCCACAGAAAGTAAATGGCTGAAGATAAAATTCATTTCACTGACAACCTAATTTTCCAGTCAAAAATTTTTTAGGGTGAAACTTTCTCGCCAGTCCCCATTGACACTGTTAGGCCCACAAGTTAGACCGTAAGAAAAGCAAAAGGTAAGCGACAGACACGGATTAATAGAAAATGATCGCTCCCTTGCATCCCTTTAGGGGGTGTAACCTTTCCTTCATCCATGTTTTGCCATCCTTGCCCTAACAGCTGATGGCAGGATTCCAGGAGTCCATGCCTGGAAGTCCCCCAATCACCAGGGCCTTGACTTGTCTGAAAAAGTTTTGTGCAGTCCAGGCCCAATATGTATGTAACTAGTCCAAGTACCCATCAATCGAAGGCCTCCTTTCCAACAACAAGTTCAACCAAGGCCTCTACGTACAGCTGTCTCGGTCAGCGTGATGGGTCAAGGAAATAAGGACGTCCTAACATTTCACGGGAACTGGCCATAGACTTTACACAATTAGCGTCTCCTGCAGTAGACTCCGTGTGGCCGAGGAGGGACTAGAACCCCAGAGTCCTGTGCCTTCACCCCAAACCTTCCTTCCCTGCTAAGGGGGGCAGACAGTGGCCTTGTCAGCATTCCCATCCCCTCACCAAACTTTCTCCTTTTTCTCCGGCCACAAAAGTCCCTCTTTAGACCTGAGTCGAGGCAAGTGCTGGCCTCCAGTGGGGGACAGAGGCATTAAGAACAGGCTCCCCCAGCCGAGATGTTTGTTGGGGTGAGAGTTTTAGATTCTGCGTTGGCTTTTCTGTGGCCCGAGCCCCTCCACCAGGGGGTGCCCTTCAGCATCTAACAGCCTGGACTTGTTGATATCCACCTGGGTGCAGGGAAATTCAAGTCAGGGCTCCCCTGCTACACCACACCTGCCTGTAGGGGGCACCCTGTGTCAGCCAGGAATGACAACAACCCACCAGCCAGCAAATACAAAACTTTCAAATGGGAGCTTTATTCAGTCCTCTCTCAACAGTTACAAAAAACTATTTACAGGTGTTGAGCTGGATTCTCCTGTTCCTCTCGTGTAAATCCAGAGACCCCCTGGAGCCAGGGCTGGATGCCGAGCGCGGTGTCAATCCAGAGCAGCCCCTCAATGGCAGTAGAGTCAGGGCTGGATTCTGATCCGGTCGGCCAGTGTGAATCCGGTCACTCCAGTTCCGTGCATGGAGTTGCCACTGGAGCAAATCAGGTGTGACTTCAATTTAGTTACTTCAGATTTACACCAGCTGAGAGGGGAATCAGCCTCACTAATGCCAGTGAGGTTATTCATTTACACCCATCGGCAAAAGCAGGGTCAGTCACTTTGTCTCTGTCCCCTGGCCTAGGGCAGGATGGGAGCTGGCACCCCCTAGGGGAGAAAGGCCCCAGAGGAATCTCCTCTGGCTGCTGGAAAGCATCAAGGGGTGGGGGGGGGGGAGGGGCATGAGGAGCATAACCCAGCCCTGGATCCCCCCACAGATGTCAAGGTGCAGAAGACCCACACATCTTGGAAGGTGCATCCAACTCCACCCCCATCCAGGGGTTCTGGGGTGATCAGCAAAGTAGCCCCTCAAAAAATGATGCAGAGGGATGGGACCAGTTAGCCCCCACAGGGGGAAGGGGGGCATGGCATCATGGAACCCCTTCGCTGCTGGAAAGAGATCTGCCAAAGGAGAGATCCAGTTTGGGGGAAAGGGCGTGCAGGGGTGAGGGGGAGGCACTGCAATTTAACCCCTTCCCTGCTGGAGATGCACTGAGCTTCCTGAGGTAACCGCTGGACACTCAGTGCAGCAGGATCCCCCCCTGCACCAGATGTCGGGGAGCGGCAGCCCAGTCCTGGGGGCCAGGCGCGGGGTCCCCTCAGGAGCTCTGCTTCTGCCTCTTCCAGAAGCGCTTGACGTCGGAGTGGCCGGCGGGCGTCACCACCATGAGGCGCTTGGCGGGGTTCTCGAAGACCAGCACGCCCAGGTCCCGGGCGTGGTTCCGCAGCAGCTCAAAGTCCACCTGGGACAGGAACTGGTTGTACAGCACGCCTGTACGGGGGGAAAAAAGAGGAAGGGATGGAAGGAAAAGTGGGAGACATGGAGAGATGGAAGGAGAGGGAACAGGGTGGAGGAGGCAGGATGGATGGATGGAAGGAAAGGTGGGAGACATGGAAGGAGAGGGAATGGGGTCAAGGGGGAAGGGATGATGGAAGGAAGGAATAGTGGGAGACATGGAAGAAGAGGGGGAGACGAGAGAGGGAATAGAGCAGAAAAGAGGAATGATGGATGGATAAAGGGGGGAAGGGGTGGAGTGGGAGATGAGGATGGAGAGGAGGAGAGATGAATGGAGGAGGAAGAGGAAACCGAGAAGAGGGTGAGGACAGACAGATGGATAAGTAGGAGGGGAAAAGGGAGGGAGGGAAGGATGGAGGGAGTATGAGGCGGGGAAGATGAATGATGGATTAGTGGGATGGAGGAGGGAGATGAAAGGGGGAATGGGGCAGAGAATTGTATAGAGGACAGATGGGTAAGTGGAATGGAGGGAGGGAAGGAGAGGAGAATGGGGCAGAGAGGGAGGAAAAAACCCATCAGACTCCATCAGGGCACCATCCCTTCCCCTGCTGCTGGCCCCCCCAGTGTCCAGCCCTTCCCCCAAGACACTCACCCTCGGAGAAGCGCAGCCGGTCGCGCTCCAGCTCCCAGAGCCGGATCTGATCCGTGATGGTCGGAGGCAGCACTGGGGTCTGCAGGGGGAGCAGGCGAGGAGTCACTCAGCAGCTACTGGCCCCACGACCAACCCCCAGCTCCCAAGGATAGAGACCATCTAGGCACCCACAGGGCCCTGATCTCTATGGTATCTGCCCCCTCCCCTCTGCCCACTGGGTCTCTGGACCCTCCCCTGTCTCTAACCCCCGTCCTTCACCTGCCCTGCTCCTGCCCTCCTCAGTCAATGAGCTCTGTCTTCTAGCTCAGCCCCTTTCATCTCTGCTCTGACTAGTTCACTCCAGCCCCTAGGAGTTAGGGAAATATTGTCACCAGTGGGGACCCAGGAGTCCTGGCTCCCACCTCCCACCCCCACCCTGCTCTAACCCACTAGACTCCACTCCGTTCCCCGAGCTGGGGAGAGAACCCAGGAATCCTGACTCCCAGCCCCCCAGCTCCTCACCTGTCTCAGCATCACAGGGTGTGCCCTGGTCCGTAGGAAGTGGATGATCTGCAGGCAGAGGGGACATTGTAACCGGCCGGCACCCCCTAGCAGCCACCCACAGCCTGTCCCTCCCCCCAGGGCTGGGGTACAACCCCGCCTTGGATGATCCTTCCCCGTAACCAGACTGTCTCGTCGGAGGGGTGAGCGCAGGTCCATATGATGCCTCAGAGACACCCCTCATCCTTCTCTAACCACTAGACACCATTCCCTTTCCAGAGCTGGGGACAAAACCCAGGAGTCCTGGCTCCCAGCGCCCCCTGCTCTAACCCACTAGACCCCACTCCCCTCCCAGAGCTGGGAATAGAACCCAGGAGTCCTGCCTCCCAGTAGGGGTGCAGAGAAAGGGGCTGGGCTATCCAAAGCAGGAAATGTTTGATCCGTTTCTCCCCCCAAGGGGCAAGCTGGGAGCCCCGTTGCTTGGGTTCGGGGCAATCCCGTCCCAGGTGGGAGCCCTCACCGGGTCTCTATGATCCCCTGGCCCCTGCCCCCGGCTCTCACCTGCTCGGCCGTGATGCCGTTGGCGATGGCCTGCTGGACGCTCTCGCGGGTCACATGGGCCACCACCAGGTTGGGGAAGCGATACTGCATCTCAGAGAACAGTGCGATGAGCGCGATCTGCAGCTCCGAGTCTGGGGCGGGGAGGGGAGTGGCAGCGGATAGGAGACAATCAGTCAGGTTGTGGCCTTATCTAGGGAAGCCCCGCCCCTTGGAGGCATGGCCAGCACCATCCCATGGAATCAGTGCCCCCCAAGGAGTCATCACCCTTTGCAGCATATGGGGGATCCCACCCATAGATCTCCCTGCATTTACACACTGGGTCAGCATCACTGACCCTGTGTTGGGGGGGGGAACTGAGGCACGGGAAAGGGCATGTGCCCCTCAAAGTCACAGAGATCTGGGAACGGAACGCAGGAGTCCTAACTCCCAGCCCCTGTCTGCTCTGACTCATTAGACCCCACTCCCCTCCCAGAGCTGGAGATAGAACCCAGGAGTCCTGGCTTCCAGCCTCCCCTTCTCTAACCATAAGACCCCACTCCCCGCCCAGAACTGGGGATAGAACCCAGGAGTCCTGACTGTCCCCCCTCCCCCCATGATTCTGGCCTGTGAGGCAGCAGCTGCTGTTCTCATTTACCCCCCCACTCCCCATGTCCTGGCCATGGGCTCCGAAGGAAGCTGCAGTGAGGAGGGGATAGGGGGTCGGAGACTAGCCAGGTGGGTGACCCCCGGCCCTTGACCTCTGACCTGTGTACGCATAGACCCTGTAATTGGTCTCTACGACGACGAAGCCCTGGTTGTGGGTGTCCGTGGTGGTGCCGGAAATTCCTGAGGACAAGTTAATGGCCAGGCGGGTGGGGTAATAGCGCCGCGACTTCCTCTGCAAGGGGGGGGAACGCAGGGTGTCTGCAGAGACCCTCAACCCTGACCCGCAGCTCCCCCCAGTGCCCTTCAACCCCAACCCACAGCCCCCAGATCCCTCCCAATTCCCCACAGCTCTGCTGGTGCCCCTCAACCCCGACCCGCAGCCCCCTGCTATCCCAGCCCCAACCTCCCCACACCTCCCCACAGCTCTGCTGGTGCTCCTCTACTCTGACCTGCAGCCCCCAAGTTCTGCTGGTGCCCCTCAACCCTGACCCACAGCCCCTGCTAGCCTAACCCCCAGCTTCCCCTAATGCCCCTCAACCCCGACCCACAGCCTCCAGATTCCCCCCAACTCCCCACAGCTCTGCTGGTGCTCCTGAACCCTGACCCGGAGCCCCCACTAGCCCAGCCCCCACCTCCCCCAACCCTACATCTGCCAGTGCCCCCCAATTCCAACCTATAGCCCCCTGCTAGCCCAGCCCTGGGGTCCCCCCAACCCAGCTCTGCTGGTGCCCCTCAGTCCTTCTCCACATACCTTCCTCTGGAAGACCAGACCAAATTCCCGAAGGTGTTGAAGAAAATTGAGCAGCGAGTCACTCATTCCCTCCACCGAGTAATCCTGGGAGGGAGCAAAAGCAAAGACGCTTTGTTTCCAGACATAAGGAAGCCCCAGTGAGGCTCCCATATTATCAATCCACTGAGAATCGCTCCCCACAGCTCTACCCTGTCTGATCCTACATGTTCCCAGCCAGGGGGCTCCCAGCCTTGCCCCCTTGGGGGGACGATTTCACAGCCCAAGACCCATCCGGATTCTCCCCCCACAGCCTGAAATTGACCAGCAGGGTCAATTTCACGCAGCTCCCCTTAACTCCCCTCCTCTCCTCTCCTCTCAGCAGCAACAATGTCCCGGTAGATGTTTTCTACCATGTGTTGCAGGAGCAAAAGGAAGGAGGGTCTAGTGGTTCGGGCACTGCGCTGGAGCTCAGAAGATCTGGTCTCAATTCCCTGACTCCTTGCGTGACCTGGAGCAAGCTGCTTCATTGCTCTGTGCCTCAGTTTCCCTAGCTGCCCAACGGGCGCGATACTCTTTCCCTGTGAGGCTCTCCGACGCTATGATTGTAAAAGGGAACGAACAGCCAGCAGGTCTCCCATGGAGAGGTTCATGATAGAACCTACTGTGTTTTCCTTCTGCCTTCTTCAGCTGATCCAAACCCCAGTTAAATCAGTTTGCTTAAGAGGAGGGGCCTTGGAGCCAGGACTCCTGGGATCTATCCCCGGCTCTGGGAGGGGAGTGGGGTGTAGTGGGTTAGAGCAGGGAGGGACTGGGAGCCAGGACTGCTGGGTTCTATCCCCAGGTCTCGGAGAGGAGTGGGGTGTAGTGGTTAGAGCAGGAGGTTCCCCGCCTACCTTGCCAAGGGTGGAGAAGCTGAGCTGGAAGAGGAAGGACAGGATCTCCACTAGGTCCATGCCCCGGGTCTGCAGGGGAGACAACGAGGGGTTAAAACGGGGGGGGGGCACGGATGCAAGAGGCAGAGCTGCTGGGAAGTGGGGAGGTAGTTTGGGGGGGAGGGGGATAGTGGGGGGAGAAGGGGATTACTCCCGGGGGAGGCAGTGGGGGGCTCTAGGGCCTGGGGGGAGACACAAAGGGGGCAGGCACTGGGGCAGCGGGAGATCTCACCTCAGCGGACTGCAGGTACTGCAGCATGAAGTACCAGAGCTGGGAGGACGTGTCCAGCAGCAGGAACTGGAAGCCGGCGGAGGTGATGCAGGGGGGCTCTCCGGGTTCGCTGCTGAGAGGGGGTGGGGGAGACAGGGATCAGGACTCAGCACCCCCCGCAACTACAGGCTGGGTCACTACAGCAGCCACTAGGGGGCAGAGGGGAGCTGGGGGGGTCCCTGGCCTGTCCAGCTCTCGGCCTCCTTCCTTAAGTGGCCGGAGAAGGGGGCTGGTTGCAGGGGAAAGGCCCCGCGTCCCATTCTCCCCGCCAAGCCAGCCAGTGCCCGGCCCTGGGGCTGGATCAGAGCCGGCACCCCCAAGAGGGGAAAGGCCCCATGTCCCCACTCACCTCTTCATCAGCCCGGCTTGGCTGAGGAGCTGGGCAAGATCCTGGCTGACCGCGGCGCTGGGGGAGCCCACCATGAAATGCAGGATTACCTGGGCCAGCAGGAGATGGACACATGGACGGGTCAGCAACCAGGAACGCTCCAGACACGCACCCAATTTGCAGGTGCTGCCCTTTTCTGCCACCAGAGGGCCTCTCAACCCTGTTCCACTAGGCCAGGGGTGGGCAAACTACAGCCCGCGGGCTGGATCCGGCCCCTCAGGGCTTTGGATCCGGCCTGCGGGATTGCCACCCCCGTGGCACTGCTGGCCTCGCGCTGCTCCCAGAAGCGGCCGCACCACCTCCCTCCCCTGAAGCTCCCATTGGCCGGGAATGGGGAACCGCGGCCAATGGGAGCTTCGGGGGAGGTACCCATAGTTAAGAGCAGCGCACAGAGCTCTCTGCTCCCCCATGCCCCCCAGGGGCCATAGGGACATGGTGCCGGCCGCTTCCCAGAGCGGCACTAGGGAGCCTGCCCTGGCCCTGGTGCACGCCGCTGCTGCGCCAGGCCAGAGCCCGAACCCCTCCTGCACCCCAACCCCCTGCCCTAAGTCCCCTGCCACACCTCGCACCCCTCCTGCACCCCCAACCCCCTGCCCTGAACCCCCTCATACACCTTGCACCCCTCCTGCACCCCAACCCTCTGCTCTGAACCCCCTCATATACCCCGCACCCTCCTCTGCCCCAACCCCTTGCCCTGAGCCCCTTCCTGCACACCGTACTCACTCCACACTCCCTCCTGCACCCCAACCCCCTGCCCCAGCCCTGCATACAATTTCCCCACCCAGATGTGGCCCTCGGGGTCAGCACAGGGAGTTTACCAGCACTCACCTCCCATCTCTCCTCAGCATATTTATCCAGCGACGGGACGTCCCGCGCGTGCTTGTCTGGCCCCAGCTGGCTGGTGTCATCGGACCAGGCCTTGCCCCTAGAACCAGAGGCGAGACACAAAATGGATTCGCCAGGGTCAGAACAGGCCACCTGATGGAGCTGTGATCAAATAGGCACCGGCTCTTTAAACCCGCGCCGCGCTGCTGGAGTTACCCAGCCCGGCATGAACACAAGCCTTCTGCTGACTTCACTCAGCAGCAGCGCCACTCAGCAGACACAGGTGTGAACTGCAAGTGACTTTTCTATGGCAACTCGCGCCAGGTTACACAGCAAGGCAGTGGTACAACTGAGGATGGAACCCAGGAGTCCTGACTCCCAGCCCCGCCTGCTCTAACCCACTAGACCCCACTACCCCCAACCTGAGGTATGCATAGAGCCCAGGAGTCCTGGTTCCCTAACCCTTCCCCCCAACTCTACCTACTGGACTACACTAAATGACTCTAATTGGCATAGAGACCAGATCTAATTAAGTAACTATTCTGATCTCAGTGATCCATCAGGACTCCTGGGTTCTATCCCCAGCTCTGGGAGGGCAGTGGGGTCCAGTGGGTTAGAGCAGGGGGGCTGGGAGCCAGGACTCCTGGGTTCTATTCCCAGTCCTGACAATGATTTGTATTGTCATGAGTGGATCCTGTCCCCTCTCTGTGCCTCAGTTTCCCCCTCCAGACAGTGAGGCTACTGACTGCCCTTTGGGGGCGCTGTGCTGCTCACGGCTGGGGTTTCCAGAGGGAATCAGGTATCCAGCACTGGCAATCCAAGGGGTCAGTCAATAGAAGGCAGGCACCTAACTGCCTTAGGAACTCCCAGCCCCCCTGCGCAGGGCACCTTGGCATCCATGAGGCTGCTCCGCCCTGCCCCCATCCCCAGCTTCTCACCCGCCCAGCAAGGCGATGCGCAGGTTCTCCTTGAAGATGGGGTTCAGGACCAGCCCCTGCAGACCCCCCGGCAGCAGCTGGGTGTGCCAGAGCCGCAGCCCCAGCAGCACGTCGGAGCTCTCCTCCTGCTCCCTGCGGAGGGACCAAAGCGCGAGTGAGCCGAGAGCCTGCAGCCACCTCCAGGCTGCAGGGCAGGGGCTGGGACCCCAGCAGGGGGGTCAGGAAGGGATCTGGCAGCATGGGGTGACCACAAACAGTGAGATGCATTATGGGAAGTTTATGACCTCCTCTGGCACTGGTCACTCGATTGGGGAACTGGCTGACCCATGGGATATGGGGCCGTTCTCCTTTAGGCTCCAATCCTGCTCCAGGGCAGGGGACTGGCTGGCCTTGGGGGGCAAGGAATAGGACACAGGCCTTTCCCCTTTAGGGGGTGTTGACTCCAATCCAGGGCAGGGGGACTGGCTGGCTCAGGGAGGTGGGGAATGGGCCTTTCTCCTCTAGGTGGCGCCAGCCCTGATCAGCCCCTGGCCAGGGGGACTGGCTGGCTTGGGGGACTGGGGAGTGGTGACCCCAGATCAGTATTCAAAGTTCCATCTACCCCACCCAGGCCACCTCAATGGCCCTCCAGCCCCCGGACTCACTTGACGTATTCCTTCTTTACCCACAATGCCACAGCAGCCTGGGGGAGGGGCTGCTCCAGGAAGAGCATCCGCATCACATAGTTCTTGGCCAATCCCGGCAGCTCACTGCGAAATACAAAGCACAAGGACAGGCCCCCAGGGGCGCTCGACAGGACAGCTTGACTAGGGTGCACCTGGGCTAGACACGCCCACGGGTCTGACCTCATCTGGCATGGCAGGGAGGCGGGATACCGGGCTAGATGGGCCCAGGGGTCTGGTCTGGAGTGGTAGGGGAGCAGGTGGGATACCAGGCTAGATGGGCCCACAGGTTTGGTGCAGGGTGACAGGATACCAGGCTAGATCCAGGCCGACCATTCCTCCATCTCTCAGAATTAGCCAACGATTATTGGTATCTGACCTAAGAAACGTCCCCAATCCCCACCCCTGTATGGGAACCCCAGGCTAGAACAGACCCCATCCAGCCCGAACTCCTCTCTCAGGGCCAAGACACCCCCTAGTGGACAGTGCTGGAACAATCCTCCCAGTCTGCCCCTTCGCCTCCTCAGACCCAGCCATCCCGCCGGGGGGCCGGGAGGGGGTGTGTGTGAGCCCACGCACCGGAACACAGCCAGGCAGGTGGCGGGGTGGTTGTAGAGCCGATCCAGGATGCCCGGGCTCAGCCCCCGCAGGAATTCGTGCAGGTTCTTGCATTTCAGCTGCACCCTCTGCAGCTTCATCACGGAGTCCATCACCTGGAAGGCAGAACAGGCATGAGCCGGGATCCCGGAAACCCATTTGCCAGGGAAAAATGCACAACTATCCCCTTGGTTGATTTTTGAATGCGCTTTAAATGGACACAACAGGACAGACTCTGAGAAACTGCTTCCGGCGTCGAGAGGTTACCCAAGGGCATACAGGGGTTCAGGTTTTAATGAAGCTCAAATGTCACTTCAGCCTCCTGACGTGAGGAATTAAAGTTATGAAAAGATGCTGAAAAATTAAAAATCCCCCTAAGGACCGTGCCACTGAGCTTGGCAAGGACAAATTTCACGGTGATGGAAATGGCAAGGCTGCAGATGGCGTTCGAAGGCAGACAATCATAGAACACACAGAAAGCGCTGAACATAAAAGGAACAAAAACGAGGCTGAACCCGCCAGGCCATCGACAACAGGAAGGAAACTGCACTGTGAGTGGATTGTTCCAGGGTTTTACAACTGTAAATATATCAATAAAACGCGGTGTTCAACGCATACCTACTGTGACTCGGGAAACTAAAGTTCAACGTTCCATTGTAATCACAGAAAAATGCTGATTTTTAGGGGAGTTTTTTAAATCGGAGAACGTTGTTTTTATTACAGAAAACTAGGATCCTTGATCATGACAAAGGGGTCTGTGCCAGGTAACCCACCGTTACCCGCCGTGTACTCCGTCTCCCTCTAGTGGCAGAACCCCAGAGAGGTTTTCTGACTCCCCCAGCACCTCTGTGGTCTGGGATCTGCTCCCTAGCTGGGGTGTGACATTAGCTTGGCTCCACTCCCTTGTGATTTGTGACTATAGGCTAATCAGCACCAGGCATGAATGGATATTTAGCACCGGCACTTGATGTTGGGAGCTTCAGCTGATAAGCTCCTAGGCCTGATTTCTAAAAGGAGTGTTGTTATATGCATTATGGTAGCGCCCAGACAGGCGGAGCCCAATTGCGTTAGGTGCTGTACACACACACACACAAGCGGCTCCAAAGAGCTGACAATCTAGGGGCACTGGTTTGTTATTATTTATTATCTGTAGTCCGGTAGCACCTAGGAGCCCAAACATAAACCAGACCCTACAGTGCCAGGCGCTGCATAAACATAGAAGAAAAAGACGGTCTCTGCCCCATGGAGCCGACAATCTAAGCATAAGAGAAGAAACAGACAGGCAGGGAGCACATAGGAACAATGAGACAGCGTCGCTCAGCAGCTGTAGCGCACCAGCAGCCAAATGATTATAGGTGTGACAAAGTGGGCATATTCCATGGTCTTGATTAAGTCAACGTCTGTGCCTCAGTTTCCCTCTATACTTTGCACTGCTGCTGAATGGGGGCAAAAGGGTTACGTCTGCTCTTGGGGCAGAACAGGACACACAAGGAACGTGTGTCGTCTGGCTGTCTGGGGCGGACTGAAGGGGTCGTTAAAGGCTAACCCAGATCAGTGGAAAACCCAAGATGATGATGGAAGCCACGACAGGGAGGGGGATGAGGAGCCGGCTTTCGGGAGAGGCCGGGCTGCTCTCACCTGGGACCAGGAGAAGGACTGGATTGGAGTTCACAGCAGCCTGGCCAGATGGATTATGTCTTAACCTTCATTGACTAGAAATCCTTAGGTTAGGACTGGTGCAATCACTAAACCCTGCTCCAGTTCGAAAAGGCTGCCGGGTATCCCTGCAAACGCGGGCTGGAGTGCACTGGTCCCTAGAGAGGGTACAAATCTCTACCAGGAGTCTAGCTGGGCAGAGCTCACAGGATGAAGCAGGACGGCTAGAGCCCAGAGGTTCAGTCTTGGAGGAAGAGTTGGACCCCTTGGGGGTCTGGCCCACTGACAGGCTTCCTCCAAGGGCCTGGATAAAAGCTAGGGGCGTAGCACTGACACGGTGGATCTGCGGCAGCAGGGGTCACGCCCGAGGAGAGCGTGAAGAAGGGCTATGAAGGCGGACGACAGGGGAGCTCTGTGGACGTGGACGGGGCGCTCCTCCCCAGCGCAAGGGGCAGTGGGGGAGAAAGCACAAAGGGGCCGGTCCGAAAACGTACCAAGCAATGGAGGCTTGGATCGAGGGCTGACCGGAGGCGAGAACTGAGATCTCCATGGGGAATGAGATTAGGTGGGGCTAGGCCGGGGTTCTCACAACACATTTTTTGGTGGCCTCGGAATGCGGCCACCAACTCTTGCTGGTGGCCACTCTGACAATTTTTCCTAAAATACTTAAATAACTTTAGGAAAAACAAATACATATGCACAGATACACATCCAAATCATGGTAATTTATTTATGTAGGAAATTTTTTTGCACACTCAATAATAAAAATAATGTACAGTTGGCTCTATTCTCTACTGGACCTACACAGAACAGAAACACGAATAAGGTGTTTGCACATTCTTGTCTTTTTGTGCTGTTTCTTTTGTTTTGTTTTGGTTGCCTTTTTTTTTTTAAATAAAGACTTGCTAGCTAGTAAGTCTGTTCCTATGAAAAGTGCTGTATGTTTGTTAATACCCCTCTCCATAGCAGCAGACTTGCTAGCTAGCCTGGAGGCTGTGAAAAGCGCTATTAACAAACATACAAATATCAATTCTCGCAGCAGACTTACCCAGCCCTGGATGGGGAGGTGGGCAGGGAGACAGCAGGGGACAGGGGAGATGGATGGGGGGCTGGAAAGGCAGCAGGGGGGTGAGCCAAAGGTTGGCACCCGCTGCCCCGCAGCCAGGGTCCAGGGCTGGAGCCCGAAGCCCCATGACCAGAGCCTGCTGCCCGCCACCTCAGGGCTGGAGCCCAAAACCTGAACGTCACCACTCCTGGGCAGGTGGGGAACTCACCAGTTGCAGGCTCCCTTGGCGTTTGTGGCTCCAGAGAGGGGCAGGGCCCAACCCCTGCTGGTGGCCTGGGGGAAGGCCCAACACTTTGCACCCGCTAGTCACCGCCCAGCAGGCTGTGGCCGCAAGAAAAGCCCCAGGGGGGGGCCGCATTTGAGAAACGGGAGCTAGGCGGTGAATGGCATTGGAGGTGAGGCAGCGAGGCCTAGTGGACAGACACTCCAGAGAACTAAGTTCTAGTCCTGGCTCTGTCACGGGACCTTGGGCAGGCCACCACTTTGTGCCTCAGTTTCCCCCAACCAGAAAAATGGAGATTGTTGTAGAGCAGGGGTCGGCAACCTTTCAGAAGTGGTGTGCCGAGTCTTCATTGATTCACTCTGATTTAAGGTTTTGTGTGCCAGTCATACATTGTAACATTTTTAGAAGCTCTCTTTCTATAAGTCTATAATATAGAACTAAACTATTGTTGTATGTAATGTAAATAAGGTTTTTAAAATGTTTAAGACGCTTCATTTAAAAATTAAATTAAAATACAGAGCCCCCCGGACCGGTGGCCAGGACCCGGACAGTGTGAGTGCCACTGAAAATCAGCTCGCGTGTCCCGCCTTCGACACACGTGCCATAGGTTGCCGACCCCTGTCGTAGAGTCATAGAAATCTAGGGCCGGAAGGGACTTCAGGAGGTCATCCAGCCTAGCCCCCTAGGACATTGACCTCCTTTGTACAGGGCCTTGAGATCTGCGTAAGGGATCCCTCCCCCCAATTCCCTCCTTCTACAGCAAAGTGGCCCCCTCTTCCCCCCCACAAACACCTTACCAACCCCCCTATTCACCCCTGCCCCCCCAGTTTCCAAGCCATCCAAACCCCCCAACCCAACACCACAGCTGGGAAGGAGGCTGCTGCTGATCCACCCCCAGCCCCCCAGGTATCCCCCCCCATTACCTAGCAATGCCCCCATCCACCTCAGGGGTTCCCCATTCTGCCCCCTCACTTCCCTAGAAATCGCCCCACTGCCCCACCCTGCTACTAGAGGGGAGTCCTCTCTGCCCCCATCTATATCTCTAGGGTCTGCCCTTCCCTCTCTGCCCTCCCCCTCTCCCCCCCGCCCCCCCCCCTGCCCCCCTGGCAACCCCCCCCTCCCCACTGGACTCCCTCCCTGCCCCCCAACTCCCCCCCTCGGGGTTCCCCTCTCTCTCCCCCCAGCCCAGGGGAACCCACCTTCTCTCACGCCTGGGCAGCTGCCCCGGAGATAAAAGGCCGCGGGCTCCCTCCAGTCCCCCGCCCGCGGCTCCATGCGCAGCCACCCACCCCCGGCCAGATCAGCTCAGCCCTCCAGCGTCCCATCATGCACCTCACCTTCCCCCCCCCCATCATGTGGCGATGGGGAGGAAATGAGCAAAGCGCCTGGGCCCCGCCTTTCTCCGCTGATTGGCGGATGCAGGTGACGTCACAATTGCCGGGTAGAGGGTTGCGGGGCTCGAAGTTGCAACGTGAGGACGAGGGGTGAGAGCGGGAGGGGCCGGGGTCTGGTGGGTTAGAGCAGGGGGGCGGGAGCCAGGACTCCTGGGTTCTCCTCGGGACGGGGAGGGGCTGGGAGCCAGGACTCCTGGGTTCTCTCCCCAGCGCGGGAAGGGGAGTGGGGATCCAGGCCACTGGAGGCAGATGGCACCGGTCCCTGTGTCTCAAGTCCTGCCCCCTTATCTTTGCCCTGCAGGTCCCCTCCCCAGCACCATGTCACCCCCGTGCCAGCACCGGTGTGGGGTATGAGCTGCCAGGAGACGGGGACTCCCCCACCATCCAGCTGGCAATCAGAACCACCCACGCCTGGACATGGCACCAAACTGGATCCGATCCGGCACCGGTCGGACTCTGAGCTCCCTCCGCCAGTTGCTGCTCCAGGCTGGGCCCCAGCACGTCCCCTGCGGGCGGAGAACCTCCTCCCAGGCTAGCAAATCCGACCCCGAGGGGCTGGGGCGGAAAATGACCCAGCTCAAGAACAAGGCAGAGAAGCAGAGGAGGCAGCGTGAGAGGCTGGAGTCCATTGAAGCCGGAGTGGCCCGGAGGCAGGAGGTAAGGGGCGCTCTCCCCTGGCAGTCAGTGCTGACCCCAATGACCTGTCTCTAGTGAAACTAAACAGCCCCTTTTAACTCCAAGAGAGGACGTTATTTTTCCTTTTCTGTGACCCTACTTTGCAGAGTTGCTGTGTGCCATCTATGCAGCAGCCCCACCCCAGAAGTGGCTGCATTTCAGCACCGTGAGAGAAATCCCTGTACACCGTTGCTGTGGACTGTTTTCCCCTAGCAGCTCCACCCCAGAGGCGGCTGCATTTCAGTGCTACAAGATCAATCCCTGTGCAGTGTTGCTGGGGGCTTTTACCCAGCTGCCTCACCCAAGAGGTGGCTGCATTTCAGTTCAGACTGACCTCCCCTATAAATCTCCTCTGTGATAAATGACACAGGTTAAATATCTATTATTCTGTAGTATGGCAGGTCTAATATGCGATTGTCCCCAGTATGGAGCCTGGTTCACATACCAGCATCTTCGTGGGTGTGTTTGGTTTTTCCCCAGGTACCTCAGGGGCAGGCTAAGGCGTGGACTCCGAAAGACGTGGTTCTGTACAACATCCCAACGGCCGCCGGTCAGAAGAAAGGTATGATGGGAAAATGTAACCCCTCATGGATCCCTCTGCTCCACAGCTGGCGTGAGAGTGTTCTGTGCAGGGTCCATCCGTCCGAAGCCTCGCTGTGTCTCTCCAGCCCCTAAGCCAGGCACTGCCCCCGCCCCTATAGAGACTTTGTGAGGGGCCTCTCTGTTCGTGGCTAACCGTATGCTGGGTCTCTCCCTAGACACTTCCGTGCCCCTGCCGGCCTCTTACAGCCCCCGCTATGTGGAAGCCGCGTGGTATGGGTGGTGGGAGAAGGAAGGATTCTTCAAACCTGAATATCAGGTAAAAACATCCGATGGAATCAGAGTCCTACCCTTGACATGGGTGGTGATAGGGCTCAAAGCTGCACTTGGGGGTGCTGTGTTGCAGGGAGCAGGGCGGGGGGCTCAGCAGGGGGCACGCTCCCCTTACAGTGTTGACCCCAAAGCCCCTAGGGGGTGCTGTGCTGCAGGGAGTGGGGCGGGGAGGTCAGCAAGGGGCGCTGTGCTGGTTAAAACACCCTCTCTGTGTCTCAGAGCCGGCAGCCCCATGGGAAACCAGAAATCTTCTCCCTCTGCATCCCCCCGCCCAACGTCACGGGGTCCTTGCACCTGGGCCATGCCCTCACGGTAGCCATCGAGGACTCGCTGGTGCGATGGTGAGTAGGGGCTCGGAGGGGTGGGGAATGGGCTATGGGGCCTTTCCCCTCTGGCCCCAGGGCGGGCTGTGGCACACAGGGCCTGGCTGGTGACGTTCCGACTTGTGTTGCAGGCGCAGAATGCAGGGCTTCCAGGTGCTGTGGGTGCCGGGATCGGATCATGCCGGAATCGCCACTCAGGTGAGACCAGAGGGGAGAGGGCGCATCTACACTGCTGGGGCTCCAGCACCTCCCCGAGCAGCCGCAGAGAGGGTGATGGAAGCATTAATCAGCTGGCTTGGCTGCGTCTGCATGAGGGGTCAGATCGGCAGAGCTACAGCGCTCCGGGGCTTGGGATTTTCACACCCCTGAGTGATGGAGCTAGGTCAGCCGAAATTCTAAGTGTATGTCGGGCTATGTGGGTGTGTGCTGGAGGGAATCAACACTGCGCGTGGCGCTGAATTGCAGACGCCTCTGGGCTGAGGCAGCAGGGGGGAACAGCCAACAGCAACGCTACGCAGGGATGGCTCTTGTAGCACTGAAATGCAGCCGCCTCTGGGGTAGGGCAGCTGGGGGTCTCGTGCTGCATGTGTGTGTTCCTGCTCTGTGTGTGTCTCCCTCCCTCTGGTGACACTCCCATCTCCCCCGGCAGGCGGTGGTGGAGCGCAAGCTCTGGAAGGAGCGGGGCGCCCTGCGGCAGGACCTGACGCGAGGGGAATTCCTGGCCGAGGTCTGGAAATGGAAAGAGGAGTGAGTGCGGCTGTGGCGTCGCCGGCCTGAGTCAGTGCTGGGCTTGGTGGGGGCAATAGGGGGCGCTGGGCTACAGAGAGCGAGACAGGGGCGCAGTGGGGGGTGCTGGTCCCTGGCAGTCAGTGCTGGCTCCAGTGCCCCCGCTTGGCGCTAGGGGGCGCTGTGCTGCAGGGAGCCGGGCTGGCACTGTCCCCTGGCAATCAGTGCTGTAAATCAATGTTTCTTTCTCTGCCCAGGAAAGGGGATGAGATTTTCCGACAGCTCAAGGCTCTGGGGGCATCTCTGGATTGGGACCGACTCTGCTTCACCATGGACGCTGTGAGTGTCTGACGTGCAAACATGTGACTGTTCGTGACCCAGGACTCCTGGGTTCTCTCCCCAGCTCTGGGAGGGGAGTGGGATCTAATGGTTAGAGCAGGATGGCTGGGGGTCAGGACTCCTGGGTTCTCTCCCCAGCTCTGGGAGGGGGGTGGGGTTACTCTGGTTGGTCCTGGGATATGCCCATGCAAATGCCATTCCCTTCGCCCACACAGGGGTTCTCAGCGGCCGTGGCAGAGGCGTTCATGCGATTGCACGAGGACGGGCTGGTGTACCGCGACCGGCGCCTGGTGAATTGGTCGTGCGCCCTGCGCTCCGCCATCTCCGACGTGGAGGTGAGTGTGTGGTCTGGGGGGCAGCACTGGGGATTGGGGGTGGGTTGTATCTTGGAGGGCTGTAGTTGGAGGAAAGCAGTGTGGTTCTTCTCCCCCCCCCCCACCCCACCCCCGCTTCCCCCTGAGTCTCGTGACACAGTCTCTCTCTGGCAGGTGGAGACCCGGCAGCTCCAGGGTCGGACTGTGCTCCCTGTGCCCGGCTGCCCAGCCCCGGTGCCCTTTGGAGTGATGTTCACCTTTGCCTACAAAGTGGATGGACAGGAGGGTGAGTTCCCAAGCTCTGTACAGGTGGGGACAACAGGTGCTCCCCAGCTACCCCACCCTAGAGGTGGCTGCATCTCAGTGCTGGGTGAGCAATCCACATGCTATATTGCTGTGGGGCTGTTCCCCAGCGGCCCCACCCCAGAGGTGGCTGTTTTTTTGTTTGTTTTTTCATGGTAATAATCCAGCCCCATAAAGTCACTCTCTTTCTGTCTCTCCCTTGCCCTGTCTCTGTGTCGGGGGAAGACGAGGAGCTCCCTGTGGCCACCACCCGCCCGGAGACGATGCTGGGGGACATGGCTGTGGCCGTCCATCCCGACGACCCACGGTTCACGGTAAGGGGCGGAGAGGAGGGGTGTCTGGGATAAAGGGGGCAGGGTGTCTTGCAGGTGAGAGGTCATCTCCATGGAGACAGGGTGGAGCCACTTTGGGGCAGAGAAGAATAAGTTGTCTCCTTGGAGAAGGGGGCAGGGTTTTGGGGGAAGGCGGCGTCCTCTCCATGATGACAGGGATTGGGTCTCATGGGGCAGAAGGGTGAAGTCATCTCCATGGAGACAGACTGGTGTCTCCTGCGAGACAGGGGAAGGGTCTCTTTGGGGGAAGAAGGGGGCTCATGGCTGTGGAGAAGGGGGTGTGGTCTCATGGGGAGGAAGGCAGAGTCATCACTATGGAGATTGTCATCTCTGGGGTCGGGGCAGGCTCTCTGGAAGAGAAGGGAGGGTCATTGCCATGGATTTGGGAGGTGGGGTATCCATGGAGTTTAAAATGGGGGATCACTGGAAGTGTCTGGGCATAATGGATCTTGGCTTTGCTTCTCCCTTTTTATTTTGACAGCACCTGCACGGCAAGCGGCTCCAGCACCCATTCACTGGGCGCCTCCTGGCCATCATCACGGACCCCCTGGTGGAGCGAGACCTGGGCACAGGTAAGCACCAGGCCCCTCAGCTCTATCAGGTCTCTGAGTCGGGCACTGGCTGGACAGTGGCTGTATTGGTGTCACTAGTGGGATCCAGGTCTTAGAGGTTCTTTCCTCTCCACCGTGCCCCCTGCAGGAGCCGTGAAGGTGACGCCGGCGCACAGCCATGCCGACTACGAACTGGGCAAGCACCATGGGCTGCCCCTGGTCTCTGTGATCGGGGAGGATGGGGCCATGACAGCTGAGTGTGGAGACTGGCTCCAGGTAATTACACCCCTCAGTCCTGACCCACAGCCTCCTGCTGTCCCAGCCCTGGACTCCCTCCCCCCCTCAGCTCTGCTTGTGCCCCTCAGTCCCAACCCACAGCCCCTCTGTTTTACTCTATTGCTCTGTTCCTTTCTAGGGCTTGAATCGCTTTGTGGCTCGTGAGAAAGTGGTGTCTGCTTTGAAGGAGAGAGGCCTGTACCGGGGTATGAAGGATCATGCCATGGCGCTGCCCCTCTGCAGGTAGTACACCCCTTGCCAATGGAGGATGGAGCTGGGGAGTGAAGGGGGTTCAGTAGGGGGCGCTCTCCCCTTGCTGTCAGTGTTAGCCCCAATGCCCCAGTGTGGTGCAAGGGGGCGCTGTGCTGTTGGGAGCGGGTAGGAAGTTCCAGGATATTACAAATAAATCGATTTCTCTTTTCATCCTACAGTCGCTCCGGAGACGTGGTTGAGAACCTGCTGAAGAGCCAGTGGTTTCTCCGGTGTGAAGAAATGGCCCAGAGAGCCCTGGAGGTGAGGGGTCCCCTAATGGCAGCTCCCGCATGGTCACCGCTCAGCACAGGGAGTCCTGACTCCCAGCCTTCCCCTGCTTTAACCACTAGTTCACCTGACTTTGATTTAAGCCGTGATGCTACCTCCATATTGGACTGCATAAATCCCTGAAGCATAGGCTGTAAGAGTTAATCTTGCTCTGGATGGGTTTTGGTGGCAGTAGTGGGATACAGGATTCTCTCCTGAGAACTTCCCTAGTTCTGTGGGCTGTAGTGCAGCTTGGTCTGTCTGCCCTCTTGGAGGTTCTGCTGTCCAAGCCAGGTTTGCTTATCAGTCTCTGTCTCGCCCCTCAGGCTGTGGAGTCAGGGCGTCTGAAACTCACCCCGAAATTTCATGAGAAGAACTGGAGGACGTGGCTGTCCAACATCAGGTGAGGGGAGTTCTGCACCGCACTATCATTAGACCCTTTTCCCCCCTCCAGAGCTGCAGATAGAACTCAGGCGTCCTGATGTCCAGCCCTACCTGCTGTAACCCACTAGACCCCATTTCTCTCCCAGCGTGGGGATAGAACCCAAGAGTCCTGACTGACTGTGAGCAACCCAATAATAACAAACTGGCATGTCAACAATTCAATGGGGAAGGCTGGCTCCTTAGCTCAATCTGGAATGGCTCTCTATCGCCCCTTGTGGCTAACTGGGGAACTGGCATTAAACAAAATAATCTTATTGGCTTTATTATTTGCTTTATTGTAGCGATTGGTGCATTTCCCGACAGCTGTGGTGGGGCCATCAGATTCCAGCCTATCAGGTCTCTGTCTCAGGGTCATGTGACTTAGGCAAGGTGAGCTATTTGCTTATCTGGAATGTTATTGGCTGTGGGGGGAAGCTCCTGGCTATGCCAGTCCCAGCCTCTCCCAGCAGGGGTCGCTGAGGGGAGTGGGGCAGGGACGTTGGCTGTTGGGGGAGCTCCTAGCTACTCAACAGGGGGCACTTTAGCTAGCTAACTTGCATCTCTTGTCACGCGTTTATTAACAGGATGGGAGTGATGCATTGTGGGTTGTGGGCAGGACAGAGGCAGAAGCCCGCAGAAAAGCATCAGGGATTTTGAAGAAACCGGAAGAGGAAATGGAGCTGGTGAGAGGTAAAGAGAAGGAGTTTCTAGGGGGTGACTCTGGCAAGAAAGGAGGGGGTAAAGCCTCAAGTAACAAATGGGGCAAAGCCCTAGAGCTTCTCACTCCCCCCGTGCACTCACTTTTCACCCCTATCTGCTTCAGGACCTACTTTTGGTGTCTAAAGTGGGATACACAAAATGTCAACTATTTGCATAGGCTGTTACCCAGAATACTTGGCTTACGCCAGAGCAGGCCTTGGTGTCCCCATTCTGGAATGGGGGGGGGGGATGCCCTGTAATGTTGGGGGTGCTCCTGAGGGCAAATAACCCCGGAGTTGTTTTCTGTAGTGACCCCAACTTGTTTCAGACCAGGGAAATTGGGGTAGTGCCCTACTCTAAGGGAGGCAGACGAGACCATGCAGAGATAAAGGAAAATACCCAATCCTGTGGAAGTCGTTTATTATTGTAGGGTCCCCAGCGTGCTGCCTCCTTGGCTAACCTACCAAGCAGCTCATCGGCCGATGCTCTGTTTGTGTCTCCAGATGCTGATGTCCTGGATACCTGGTTCTCTTCTGCTCTCTTCCCCTTCGCCGCGCTGGGCTGGCCCCGTAAGGTGAGCGACACAGAGAGCAAAGGGGACAGGCGGGATGCCGGGCTGGATGGGCCCATTGCTCACTCCTTCTCTTCCTCCCGCGCAGGTTGGAGACCTCCAGGAATTCTATCCCAACAGCCTCTTGGAGACGGGCAGCGACCTGCTCTTCTTCTGGGTGGCTCGGATGGTGATGCTGGGGGAGCAGCTGACTGGAGAGCTGCCGTTCTCCCAGGTGTGCGAGGCAGGGGGGGCTTAGGGGGGCTGTGGGTTGGGATCGAGGGCGCCGGCAGAGCTGTGGTGGGGGGACCCAGGGCTGGGATAACTGGGTCTGCAGTTCTCTCTCTTTCCAGGTTTTCCTGCACTCCCTGGTACGCGATGCCCACGGCCGGAAGATGAGTAAATCTCTGGGGAATGTCGTAGACCCGCTGGACGTCATTCACGGGGCCTCGCTGCAGGTACCAAACCCCCCTCCCTCCCCAAGAGACCCTACGACAACAAACTGGCCCCTGCAGCATTGCAACAGAGCCCCAGACAGACCCTGCAACAATAAACTGGGCCCTGCGTCTCTTCCCCCACCCCGAGAGACCCTACAATAACAAACGGGGCCCTGCATCTCTCTCTCCACCCTGAGAGACCCTTCAGTAACAAACTGGACCCTGCATTCCCCCTCCCCCTCAAGAGAGACCCTACAATAACAAGGCCCTTCATCTCTTCCCCCCAGCCCCACCCCGAGACATCCTACTATAACAAACTGGACCCTGCATCCCACCCTCAGAGAGACCCTGCAATGACAAACAGGGCCTTGCACTCCCCCCCCCATCTCTTTCCCCCTCGCCCTGCCAAGAGAGACCCTACAATAACTAGCCCCTGCATATCTCTCCTCGCCACCCCAGTGAAACACTACCATTCCAAAAAAAAAACCTAAACAACACAACCTCCGTGCTCCAGGTACCCCTATAATAACAAACTGGCTCGCCCAGCCCCTCCAGGAGACCCTACAATAACAAACTGGCCTGCACTCCCTGGAGACCCTACAAAAACACATCCCTGCCTGTCATGCCTGCCCCTGATGAGGCTCTCTCCTTGTTGCAGGATTTGCAGGGGAGGCTGCGAGATGGGAACCTGGACCCCCAAGAGGTGGCCATCGCCATGGAGGGACAGGTGGGTCCTTCCCCTCCCTTGTCCTGCCCCACTGACCCCCTTCCCCCATTCCCTTCAGTCAGCTCCTCCCCTTCATATCATCACCCTTCCATTCCAGAGACGAGACTTCCCCCAGGGGATCCCCGAATGTGGCACCGACGCCCTGAGATTCGTGCTGTGCTCCCATCGGGTCCAAGGTGAGAGCAGGTGCCTTTCCCCTCTAGGGGGCGCTAGCTCTGATCCTGCCTCGGGTGGGGGGACTGGCTCACTCAGGGAAAGGGATATGGGGCCTTTCCCCTCTATGGGGCACTGGCTCTGATCCAACCCCAGGGTTGGGGACTGGCTGGCTCAGGGGTGCAGGGAATGGGACATGGGGTCTTTTCCCTCTGGGGGGCGCTGGCTCTGATCCAGCCCCAGGGCAGGGCACTGGCTGGCTTGGGGGCTGGGATCGGGGCCTTTCCCCACTTCTCTACATTGCCCCCAGGGGACGACATTAACCTGGATGTGGCCACGGTGCTGAGCTCCCGGCACTTCTGCAACAAGGTGTGGAACGCCGTCCGATTCACTCTGGGGGCGCTGGGAGAGGGGTTTGCCCCGCAGACCCCGGAGGAGGTAATGGGGTGTTTTGGGGGTGGGGAGGAGTTATGAGCAGCATTGGTTCTCTCTGCTGGCTGTGGGTGGAACTGCAGGGGGCAGTATAATGGGGAGGAGGGGGCACTAGGTACCAATGGCTCCTTCTGCTGGGCACCTGTGGTATTGCAGGGGGTAGTATAATGAGTGACCATGGAAGTATCTGACATGCTCTGTTGGGGACAAGGTGCATAGCAGGGAAGTGGGGAAATACTGGGTCTATGTGGTGCCCTCTGCTGGGCTTGGGTGGTATTGCAGGGAGGCAGCAATGAGCCCCAGAGATTTCTGTAACTAGGGCTGGAGTCAATCCTCCATCCCCCCTCCAGGTCTGCCCCAGCTCCCCCATGGACCGATGGATCCTTAGTCGTCTCTACCACACCGCAGCGGACTGCGGCCAGCGGTTCGGGGAGTATGAGCTGCATTTGGTCACATCCACCATCCACCACTTCTGGCTGCACAACTTCTGCGACGTCTACTTGGTGAGTGTCAGTTCTCCTCTGGCCTGGGTGGGAATCCTGCCCTCCCGGCTCTGTGTGGGGAGTTTTGTTGAATCTCGCCCTAGCCCCTGTTTCTGCCTGTTTATAAAAATATATGCTCAAGAAGAAGCAGATCAGGATTGAGGGGCCTGCGGGTCAGGATTGAGGGGTACAGGTAGACCTGGGGAAAGGGGGGGTACCAAATGAGATATCCCAGTGACTTGGTCCCAACTACAACTCTCCCAACTCTCCTTTGTTTATCCTTCCAACCTACCTATCCAACCCATCATCCAGTCTTCTACCCAACTTTGTAACATACCCAACCCAACGTAGCCATCCAACCCAGCCCAACCCAACGTAGCCAGATGTGACGGAGCAGGGAGCAGGGCAGATTTGACCTGGGAATGTTGCAGGGGGGTTGCAGTGGGGATGTGGGACTTCCCTTGAAGGAAGCTACCTGAGCTGTAACCTGAGCCAGGAACGGGGGTGGGGAGAATTAACACCTTCTGCCCGGGAGACTGAACAAAGGAGAGGAGCAGCGGGAGGAGTGGGGAGTTTAGTTTCGGTTGGGGCTGGGTGGTGCAACGTAGGGAACCCCAAGCTGGGGTCTAAGCTCCCTGAACCTCCCAGAGGGACCTAATTGAGGGGGTCTGGTCGTACCTACACGCTCTGCTTGAGACTGTGTTCCTGTCCCTAAATAAACCTTCTGCTTTACTGGCTGGCTGAGAGTCGCAGTGAATCTCGGGAAGAGGGGTGCAGGGCCCTAACTCCCCCACAATCCGCAACACCATCCAACTGTCCGCCCAACCCAACCCAACGTAGCCATCCAACTGTTCGTCCAGCCCAACCCAACGTAGCCATCCAACTGTTCGTCCAGCCCAACGCAGCCATCCAACCGTCCGTCCAACCCAGCCCAACCCAACGTATCCATCCAACCGTCCGTTCAACATAGCTCAATCCATCATGTCCAACCAGCAGGGCCGGCTCCAAGTTTTTTACCGCCCCAAGCAAAAAAAATTTCCCGCGCCCCCCAGCCCTGCCCCAACTCTGCCCCTTCCCCGCCCCATTCCAATCCCTTCCCCAAATCCCCAGCCCCACCTCCTCCCCTGGGTGCGCCGCATTTCCCCTCCTACCCCTTCCTCCCGTCCCAGGCAAGCCTGGAGGGGGCGGTAAGCAGAGCGGCAGCAGCACGCTCGGGGGAGCAGGCGGCAGTGGAGCGGAGGTGAGCTGGGGGTGGGGTTCCTCTGCCTTCCCTCCCCCCTGCTTACTTCCGGCGGCCCTCCCCGCGCCCCCCACCGCCGCAGCTCACCTCTGCTCTGCCTGCTCCCCTGAGCGCGCCACCACCGCTCCACTTCTTCCTCCTCCCTCCCAGGCTTGCCGCAAAACAGCTGATTCGCGTGGCAAGCCTGGGAGGGAGGCGGGAGCGGCGGCGCGCTCAGGGGAGTAGGTGTCAGTGGAGCGGAGGTGAGCTGGGGGGGAGCGGTTCCTCTGCGCCCCCCCCCTCCGAGTTACTTCCTGCGGCCCTCCCCGCGCCCCCCACTGCCGCAGCTCACCTCCACTCAGGGCCGGCTCCCGGCTTTTTGTGCCCCAAGGGAAAAAAAAAAAAAGGAGCCCGAGTGCCACCCCTTGTTAAGTGCCACCCCAAGCACATGCTTGGAGTACTGGTGCCTAGAGCCAGCCCTGCCGGCCATCATGTCTAACCCAAAGTAGCTAACCCATCCATCCAACACAACCTATCCACCTAAGCTGTCATCACCCTGCTATACGGCCTCTCCCTCCCTTGGCAGGAGTCGGTGAAGCCTGTGCTGCAGAGCAGGGATCAATCCCGGATCCTGCAGACCCGCCAGACGCTCCTCAGCTGCGCCGACCTGGGCCTGCGCCTCCTCTCGCCCTTCATGCCCTACCTGACGGAGGAGCTGTGGCAGCGGCTCCCCAAGCCGGACGCGGACTCCGCTCCCAGCATCTGCGTGGCCGGATACCCCAGTGCTGGGCAGCTGGTGGGTGAGCTCTGGGCGCCGAACGGGAAGGGGTGGCTCAGTGGAGAGAGGGTTGGGCTGGGACCTGCGGGATCTGAGTTCAGTTCCCAGCCCTGCCACTGCCTGCCTATGTCATCGTGGGCAAGTCGCTGAATCTTTCTGGGCCTCTGTGAAACAGGAATAATAATAATAATAAACTCTCCCCTTGTCTAGTAGACAGTGAGCTCTGTGGGGCAGGGACTGTCTCTCCCTGTGTGTCTGTGCAGCGCCCGGCACAAGAGGGCCCTGATCTCAGCTGGGGCTTTTCTATGTTACTGTAACACAATAATGAACAACAGCATCACAAGTGAGGGGTCACTGGTTTGTTACTGTAGCTTTGATTATAAACCCATGGTCTTTGCTAGCAGTAGGTTGACAGAGATGGTAGTAGGGGGTGGCGAGGTTGTTACTGTAGGGTTGCTCATGAACACTAGGACCTGGGGGAAGCAGCCTTAGGCAGCGCTGCTCCCTGGTGGGGCACGTCAGAAACCACTGAATTCCCTTCCCTTCGCTCCAGGCCCATTGGTGTCGCCCCGCGGATGAGGACGACTTCCTGCTGGCGCAGGAAGTGGTGCGGGTGGCGCGCGCCCTGAGGGTGACCTACCGGCTGACGAGAGCCCGGCCGCCCGGTGAGCAGAGGGATCCCTGCCCATAGGGGCAGGAGGGAGTCCATGCCCCATGGCCTCTGTGCTGAGCTTGTCAATGACGGGCACTGGCTAGTGCCACCTGGGCTGGGTGTTTAGGAACCCGGCTAAATTGCCTTGTCCCTACAGGACATGGGAGGGTGCAGCCCATTGGGGACTGCAATTCCCAGCACGCACTGGGAGAGCAGCCTCACCCCATTGGCTGCCACCCTGGCTCTAGCACCATCATGTTCACCTGATGCGATAGGTGTGGCCTGTGGGGGGGACTACAATTCCCAGAATGCACTGGGAGGGGAGCCTTTGCTCCATTGGTTCTAGCCTTATCTTGTGTGGTTGCTCCATATGGGTAAGATGGTGGCTGTGCCCCACTGCGGGAGACTGCAATTCCCCAGCATGCACTGGGAGGGTAACCTTACCACATTGGCTGCCAACCTGGCTCTAGCCCTGTTTGGTCCCTCCAACATGGCGGGTATGGCCAATTAGCACTACAATTCCCAGCATATAGTGGGAGGGCTGCCCTGCCCCATTGGCTTATGGGCTTTCTCTCTCTGTCCCTGCAGTCTACGTGATGTGCTCAGAGCCAGCTGCCCACAGGGTGTACGAGGAGTACAGAGAGCCCCTGCAAACCCTGTCCCTGGCCGGCTCTCTGGAGCTCTGCCCCTCCTCCAAGGGTGCGGAGCCTCCTGTGGGCTGGGTGTGGGGGAGAGTGAACGACCACACTGAGATCTATATGGACCTACAGGTAAGAGCCAGATGCAAACATCAGACATCAGGGCAGGTTGGGATGGAGGGCAGGGGGTCAGGAAGAACACTGGATAGTGTTGTTCAGTGAGGTGCATTGTGGGAGAGTTTATGGCTTCCTCTGGCCGCTGCAACAGGTGGGATACTGGGCTAGATGGGCCCGTGGCTCTGATCTGGGGTGGCAGAGGGCAGGGAAGGATCCCAGACTAGACGGGTCCCTGGGACCTTGCGTATGGTGATGGGTTAGCGGAGGCAGGGGAGCAGTGTTCAGAGATCAGGGGCCCATTGGGGAGAAGGTGCAGGGCCAGTCAGGAATGTCCTCATGGGGAGGCAACTCAGGCTCCAGTTCCCATTGCCTAGAGGGTTAACTAGGCTCTTGGCTTGAGGTTGCACCACATCTCTCGAGGAAATTATTTCCCTAGCGGGACTGTGGCTCTATTGCCACAATGGGGCATACTCTGGGATTGAACCTGGGATCTGAAAACCCATCCTCGAACCCTTCGGCTAAAGGACTCCTCCCCCCACACCACTAAACTGTGTGGTGTCGGCAGCAGAATGCTATACCCAGTGTCACCTCTAGAGGGTGACATGATCACACATTTAACCAGGATGTCCGTCCTATCCCCGGAAGAGTCTGTTATACCCAGTGTCACCACTAGAGGGTGACAAGATTGCACACCTTTAACGCTTGTATTAATCTACACCTGGCTGTTTCATACCATCCTTTCCTGACAATCCCAGGGGCTGGTTGACCCCGAGGCGGAGCTCCCCAGGCTAGCGGCCCGTAAGAAGAAGCTGGAGCGGCAGATCTTGGAGCTCACGGCACGGACCCAGGCATCTGGCTACCAGGAGAAGGTCTCACCGAGAGCCCAGGCAGAGCGTCAGCAGAAGGTGATGGGCGGCAGTGGCTGGTGGGGTTTATGTCTGGTTGAAATGCTTTTAAAATATTTATTCAGTGGGGTAAAAAAGCCCTTTTCCTGCATTCACATTTTCACCTTTTTTATTATTATTTTGTGAATATTTTGGGGGGGAGGGTGGTTGAATTTTTTAAAGGAAAACATTTTTCCTGAAAATTTTGCTTATTTTTAATCAAAACTCTCTTTTTTTTTTCAATTTTCCCTGAGTTTCAAAAGTCACCTTTTTTTTTTTTTTTTTTTTTTTTTTGAAAACCATTTGTTTTTAAATATTTCCAGTGAATTTTTTTTAACCCCACCCTGTGATTTCAGCTGACTCGGATTAATAAAAGAAACCAGTGGAGACATTTCTTAGGAAATGAGAAACGAACACATTCGATTTTAAACCAGGCAACAAGGGCAAGAAAAACCTTTTTTGATTTTTTTCAAAATTTCTTGGGGAAACGTTTTTCTTTTGTATGTATGAGAGAGAGAGGGAGGGGCTTGGTCCAGCTGCTAGGGTGTGTGTGTGTGTGTGTGTGTGTGTGTGTGTGTGTGTGTGTACATACACATATTTTCCCATGTGTATGTGTGAATATGTAAGTGTATTTTCCCTTACAGCACTAGAGGGGAGTGTATGATGCCCATTTTAGCCACTGGGGGTGACATTGAGAGAGAATTTGGAGGGGTTTCCATGTGCCCATGTACAAATGATAGGTGAATTTGGAGGTTGGGTGGATATGGGTGTGTGCGTATTGATCCCTGTGACGGGTGAATTTGGAGGTGCGGTGAATATTGGGGGTGGTGTATTGATCCCCGTGATGGGTGAATTTGGAGGTAGGGTGGATATGGGGGGGGGGGGGTATTGATCCCCGTGACGGGTGAATTTGGAGGTGGGGTGAATATGGGCGGGGTTGTATTGATCCCAGTGACAGGTGAATTTGGAGGAGGGGGGATGTCCGGGTTGGGAGGGGGCATGTCGGCGATGGAGGACGTGACTACGTTGATCAGATCTGGATTCCCCTCTCCCTCCCCCCGGTAGATTTCCTCTCTCCGGACAGAGCTGGAGCAGCTGAATCAGGCCCTGGAGAGCTTCGGCCTCATGTCAGCAGGGCTGGGAACGCCTCCGTCAGCCGATGAGTGAGTCACCTCTGGGCAAACTGGATCCGTCGCTGCTGGATGTGGAAGGGACCCAGGCGATCGGGCAGCCAGAGGCCGGGCTCTAATGCTGAGGATCGATGTGACTGAGATGCGAAGAGTCTTGAAGGCCTGTAGGGGGCCAGCTGCAGGGGGTCACTCGTGCTGCAGAGCACCAGAGTGCAGGTGCAGACTGCTCTGCCCTGGCCACCAGGGGTCTCACTCGCGCCACGGATGGCGCAAACAAGCCAATTTCTAAGGGGCAGAGGACACTGCCCTGTCTGAGTGCATGGAACACCCCTTGTCCCCCTCTAACCTCAGGGCAGGGCTCACTTACCTCCAGGGGGCGCCGTGACCCTCAGGCTCTGCCCCGCCCTCATGAGGGTAATTCAGACTGAACGGCCTCTGGACTTGGATTTCCCGCAGGAACCAGCTTCTGTTTGTCAAACCAGGCACATCCCGGTGGGCAGATGTCACAGACCTGTAGCCCGTTCATCTCTAATGGCGCTGGCTTTTATGGAAATGAGGCGGGGCCCCGCGGCCTTCTGGGAAAACGAGCCAGTGGGTCTGTGGGGAAGGTGGGTCGCCCATTAAAACTGATGGGGAACTAACCTTTTCTGTGACATCAGAGCTGCTTTTATAGCGTCGCCTGAAGACAAGCCTGTGTGTGTGTGTGTGTGTGTGTGTGTGTGTGTGTGTGTGTGTTGTGGTTGTCGCCTGGGCTCTTGATTGTGTATGTATTATATTGAGGACTTAAGAATTCCCAGTTAACATTCTGAAGTTTGGTAAGTTCTCGGCCCTGGGTCAGTAGAATTGCTGTTCACGTGGGAACCCTGCCGTGCAGGGCTGGAACACTCATGCTTAGAAAAAAACCTTCTGTATTTGGAATCGTTTTAACACACTTCACCAAGTGACAAACGTTCTCGCCCAGCAAGGGTGACGGAGATTAAACCGAATGTGCGGCTGAGCGTCTATCTACTCTCACCAATCTGGCAGAACAACCTGAAATATTAGTCATTATCGTCCTCATCATCATCATCAGCGGTCGTCATGCCGGCATCTCCCACCCGCTGCTTGTGCTAAGGCGTTTTGGGTCTTATGCCTTCATTAGTTGAGCTAAGCTATTGTCTGACAGGCCTCTAGGTGCATTGGTTCATGGTTGTTCTGCCTTAACTTACACGGATGCCTGACTAGCAAATGCCTCTATCATATTGCCCCTATCTAAATCCATGGTGCTCCCACAGCTTGAATACTGAGGGCAGATGTAGTCGCCCCATTTCAAAAAAGGTATCTTGGAATTGGAAAAGGTTCAGAAAAGGGCAACAAAAATGATTGGGGGTATGGAACAGCTTCCATACGCGTCAAAATTGATAAGACTGGGACTTTTCAGCTTGGAAAAGAGACGACTAAGGGGGATGTGATAGAGGTCTATAAAATCAGAACTGGTGTGGAGAAAGTAAATGAGGACGTGTTATTTACTCCTTCACAGAACACAGGAACCAGGGGTCACCCAATGAAATTAATAGGCAGCAGGTTTAAAACAAACAAAAGGCAGTATTTCTTCACACAACGCCCGCTCAACCTGTGGAACTCCTTTGCAGAGGATGTTGTGAAGGCCAAGACTATCACAGGGTTCAAAAAAGAACTAGATAAATTCATGGAGGATAGATCCATCAATGGCTGTTAGCCAGGATGGGCAGGGATGGTGTCCCTAGCCTCTGTTTGCCAGAAGCTGGGAATGGGCGACAGGGGATGGATCACTTGATGATTCCCTGTTCTGTTCATTCCCTCTGGGGCACCTGGCACTGGCCACCGTCGGAAGACAGGACACTGGGCTAGATGGACCTTTGGTCTGACCCATTGTGGACGTTCTTATGCCTAGACCTGCAGGCTACGGTGTGCGTGGAGCGGGAGGCTACCTCTTCAGACAGCATGATATAACTATTGTAGTGTGTGAACGGGGGGGGGTGTCTCTTTGTGTTGCCACCTAGCAACTGCCCCTGTGTACAGTATACTAGACCTATCACTAGGAGAGGATCCCCATTAGGTCAAACAGAGACGCGGGAGTTCAGGCTTGGAAGAATCAGGATTCTAATCCTGGCTCCCCAGCCCAAGGTTGTTACAGATGGGGAAAGTGAGGCACAGAGCGGCTAAGGGATGTGCCCACGGTCACACAGGGAGTCGGTGGAAGAGCCGGGGCTTGAACCTGGGTCTCTGGAGTCTCAGCCTAGCAGAGGAATTGAATTGCACTGGGTAAATAGGGGTGAGCTGGAAAAGTAATATTAAGTGTTAGTGGGCTAATAGGACAGGGATGGGTTTGGAATTAAAGCACTGGCGTGGGATTCAGGAGATCTAGGTTCAATTCCTACCTCTGACACTGTGTGTCTGTCACTGCAAGTCACTGCATTGCTCTGGCCTCAATTTCCCCTCCCACCCTGCCTCTTTGTGGCAGGGACTGTCTCTCCCTGTGTCTGTGCAGTGCCTGGCACAATGGGGCCCTGATCTCAGCTGGGGCCTCTGGGTGCTACCGTAATACACATAAGAATATTGGATGAAACTGATCCCTCTTTCGACACAGTATATCCTCCTGGCGATGGTCTTTCCAGACCAGCTCCAAGGCCCCTTGGCAGGGAGTGTTGTGGGGGCAGTGCCCAGGCTGACTCGACTCTGGGAATATATTTGGCGGTGCTCATCTGGGGGTCGGCTCTTGGCACTTACAGAGAGGCAATGAGTTAATTAGAAATGCAACAGCCAGATTCACGAGAGCGGATTCAGGACTCCTGGGTTCTGGGCTCCACTTTGGGAGGGGAGTGGGGATCTACTGGGTGAGGGCAGGGGATTTGAGGGCTATGAGATCCGGCCATGGGCTTATGACGTGGCGGGAAGCAGAGTTGCCAATGATCGTGTTTGAAACTCTGATCAGTAGACTGGAGAAATTGACCTGGATATCTATTGTGGAGCAGCTGCCTGAATTGACAGTAATCTGGAACAAAAATCACTTTATACTGGAATAATTACAGTGCTCAAACTCCTACTAATCCAACCATTAGAATACCCGCCCCCCCACACACACACACACCACTGATGCGCTAACCCAGTGGTTCTCAACCTATTTATCATTGTGGGCCGCATGCATTACCTGGGCCACAGGTTGAGAACCACAGCGCACCCCCTCAACCTCCCCCACAGACCCCTATGCCCGGCGCCTCCTGCCTAGAGACCCCTGCACAGCGTGGGGCCAGGAGCAGAGCCCTGGGCGGGGGATTGGGCGGCAGGGACCCCGGAATCCGCTGTGTGGGGCCGAGCAGCAGTCCAGATCTTTAGCACGCAGCTGGGCTGCAGCTGTGTGCTAATTGGGAGAACCGCTGCTCGGTTCTCCACTCCCCTCCCAGAGCTGGACACCTCTCCCCCCACCCTGCTCTTGGTTTATCCCTATTAATTTAAACAGGCTGATTTGCAGACACCTCCTCCACCTGCCAGATTCCAGGAAGTGGGTGGGCCTGAAGGAGCTCAGCCCTCTTGTAAGTTTCTGTTTCTCTTACCAGCCATGGCCGCTGTTCACCCCGGGAAAGCTCTGGAAGATGACCTGGCCTGTCCCATCTGCTTGGATTCCTTCCAAGACCCCATACTCTTGAACTGTGGGCACAATTTCTGCCAGGCCTGCATCACCCGGGTCTGGGACGGACTGGAAGAAAACTTTTCCTGTCCCAAGTGTGGGAAGAGATTCCAGGAGAGGCATTTGCACCCAAACCCCCTGCTGGGGAAGGTGGTGGAGAGAGCCAGGCAGCTGGGGTGGGGGGCAGAGGGCAGCATGTGCCAGAAGCACAAGGAGAGGCTCATTCTGTTCTGCAAGGAGGATCAGGCCCTGATCTGCGTGGTGTGTGACAGATCCAAGGAGCACCGAGCTCACAGGGTGGTTCCCGTCGAGGAGGCTGCCCAGGAGTACAAGGTAACTGGCTTTAATGCAGGGCACTTGGAGCAGAGCGGTGGGGCTGGGAGGGGAGAGGCCTCCATGGATGGCGAGGAGGGGCAGTGCGGGGGTAGAACCCAGGAGTCCTGGCTCCCACTGCCTGGAACCAGTAATAGAACCAAGGAGCTGTCCTAGTTGTGCTCTAAGCACATACCCCCCTGTCAAGGAGCTGGGGATAGAACCCAGGAGTCCTGACTCCCAGCACCCCCCTGTGCTAACCACTGGGCCCCACTCCTCTCCCAGAGCTGGGCACAGAACCCAGGAGTCCTGAATCCTCTCTCTGTGAGCCAAACCCTGATTTCCTACTCCCAGCACAGCCTTCCCCACAAGCCATCCTTCCACCGTTGTTGACAGGGCCAATTTCAAAGGCACCTGCAGATTCTGAAAAATGAGAGCACCAGCCAGGAGGCCTTCACCGTCAGCGAAGGGAGGAGGCTGGAGACGCTGCTGGTAAGTTCTCTTTCCCCATCCTTGGGGTTCCCCTGCACTTTGCCAATGCAACACCCTTGCAGAGTGTCTCTCACATCCCCCTCTAATGGCTGGTCCCCATAGAAGGCAATAGCCTACTACTGCCAGAGCTACAGAGTCAGTCTCTCTCTCTGGCCCAATGACTATTTATGCCAGAGGTTCTCAAACTGTGGTCCATGAGCGCCATTCAGGTGGTCCGCAGATAGTTCCCTCTAAGGTGCATGCTTGGGTGGCCGCACACAAGTCAATGAAGGGCCACCCACCTAATTAGTATAGTCGTGCAGGCGTGGTGGCTCCACTAATTAGGTGCCTGGACCCTGGAGAAGACGCACATGTAAGGTGAGGTGGTTTCCTTGGGTGGAATAGGGGATAGGTGGGAGGGGACAGTGGATTGAGAAGAGCGGGTGGGGGGAATTTGGGACGTGCTGGGCTGCGGCGGCTAGAGAAAGAGGCGACTTTCCCCAGCGCCAGGGCTGCGGCTTCTGGGGAGAGACCCCGCTCCTTCCCAGTCCCAGCTCGAGGGCTGCTGCAGTGGGGGAGAGAGGGAGAGGCCCCCCCCTTCTTCCCAGCCCCAGCTCAGGGACTGCCATGGCGGGAGAGAGAGATGTCCATTTAACATCTGGGCTACTGGTTCTTCTGGGAGTGTAGACCTCTCACTTGGACCAGAAGTTCCTGCACCTGCGGAAGTTTAGTCAAAACAGAAGTTCCCACAGAACATTTCGGGTGTGACAAATCAGTATTTTCTGATGGAAAAACAGGGTTGTTGAAAAATTTCTGAGCAGCTCTACTCTAGGGGCTGGTCCTGCTAAAGGATAACAGCTCTACTACTGCTGCTAGGTAATGGAGTTACTCCCTTCGCGCATGTGATCCGCGCAGTGGGATCCCAGTTTTGAAGATAGGTCATTATAAAGACTGGATATCTCAATGGGTCACACCCTCTAGTGGCTGGTCCTTTGTAGAGGAGAACAGCTCTACTACTGCTGCCAGTTAACCCAGTTTTCTATCAAAAAACACGTTGGATGCTTGCACACCTCTGTCCATCTGCTCCTCCCTCCCTTGTATATTACCATGTCCTGCTCCCACACATCCCATGCTGCCCCTTCACATGGGAATACCACGCCCTCGCTCTCTGTGGTTCCCAAAGCTGCGCGTCCCACGCCCCCCCCTGCCCCCCTCTCTCCCTGCCCGCCACAGGCTCACACCAAGGCCGAGAAGCAGCGAGTGGTGTCCACCTTCCAGCATCTGTATAGGCGGCTGCAGGAAAAGGAGCGCCTCCTGCTGAAGGGGCTGGGTAACGTGGCCCAGGGTGTGAAGCAGCTGCGGCAGGAGAACATCAGCCAGCTCCACCAGAGGGCGACTCTGCTGCATGGACTGGTAGCCGAGCTAGAGGGGAAGTGCCGGCTGCCGGATGCTGAGCTCCTCAAGGTGAGGGGGAGAGATACGGGGAGAGAGAGGCCCCCAGCTTGCCACCCCTCTCCACCATCCCATGCTGCCAGCGCTCCCCTTGCTCGCTGGACTTATCAGAGAATCGCCCTCTGCTCCCAGCAGTGAAGGGGCTCTGACACGCGGCCGAGCAGTGCCAGTTTACATCCGACAGGGGGTGGCCTGGGAATCACTGACTCCTTCCTAACCATAGTCCACAATACTCCTGCTCCCACTCCAGAAATACACCCCCTGCCTTCCCTTCCAGCCCCTGGGCCACCAAGCCCCAGTTCGTGGCTGGAGAGCTGATGGTCTCTTCTTTCTCTCCCACCTAGGACGCCGAAAGCACCTTGAACAAGTAGGAGCCTCCTTCGTGCCCTCTGTTATCGGGGAGGGGGCGGGGGGAGAGGCCTCCCCATCCCAGCTGCAAAATATTGCTGCTTCTGCATCAGCGGCAGAGTGGCCTAGAAGCCCCATTTGGTTTTAGCTTGTGCACCCACGTATAGAAGGGCATGGGTGGGGGCTGCACCGGTGGCAGTAGCGGAAGGGGATGGGGGTTGTGTTTGGGGTCCCAGGGGAGCCTGGGGAACTCACCGAGGGAAAGGAGGGGCATGCAAAGAGGCATTGGGGAGTGGGGAGGAAGGGGATGGGGGGCCACATGGGGATCACCCAGGGCAAAGCAGGAAGGGGACAGGGGGCCACAGTGGGAATGGGGGGCATATGGGGGCTGCCAGGTGTGGGGCAGAAATGGGGGAAGCTGTGCTGGGGTCACTCAAGAGTGGGAACAGGGTCACACAGGGGTCACCAAGGGGCAGGAAAGGGATGGGAGGGGCAGAGCGGGGAAGGGACAGGGGCCACGTGGGGGGCTGCACAGGTGTAACCGAGGGGCGGGGAGAGGAGGGACAGGAGCTGCACAGGTGCCTGTTTGTCCCTGCCAAACTTTTCTCCTTGGTCAGTGGCTAGATGCCAAGGACCCAGCTTGACTCTCAGATCTCAGGGGAAGTTTTGGGCGTCGGCAAATAGACGCAGCGTCCTACTGCAAGTCAGCTATGCCCGCTGGATCCAGCGTTGCTGAGAGATGCTCCCCCTGGCACACCTAACATGCACACGGTGCCCTTAATACAGAATCCCTCCGGTGCGTGCCTGTTTGTTTCCCGTAGGTATAAAAAGATGACGCTGCCCGAATTGGCGTCTGCGCCCATGGCTGAACTCGAGGAGAGCCTCAGGCATCACTCCCGCAAGAGGAGAGCTCTCCAGGATGAGATGTGGGAGAGTCAGGGTAAGCAGTGGCACTGTTGTTGTTGTTACTTTTATTTATGTAGGGTCACTCCGGGGTAGGACGTGTAAGGACGTCCCTGCCCCAAGGTGCTTCCAATCTAAATGATTAATTATTTGTAGTGTAATTGAGTCTCTGCTGAGCAGTAGGAGATTTGGGGGGCTTCCTGTCATAGGCATATTGGTTCTGCCAGTGGGTGCCCCACACCAGCTCTGCCCCCTCCCCCAAGGCCCTGCCCCCACTCCACCTCTTCTTGCCCTTGCTCCACCCCCTCCCCCCAGACTCCTTCCCCTGAGCACCTCATGCCCGCTGCTGGCTCCTTTCTGCCCCCTCCTGCCTTAAGGGCAGTGAAGGGGGGAGGGGCAGAGGGGAGCATGGGGTGGGACAGCCCCCCTCAACAGCTGATTGGCGGTGCAGCTGCTGAAGAGCTGATGGGGGTGCAGGGCCAGATGTTGAACAGCTGATTGTACTCCTGGGGGAACTCTGCGCCAAAAAATTACAAATTCTGCGCACAGTATTTTAAAATTCTGCATATTTTGTTTGTCAAAATAACACAATATAATCATGCCAGTTTCAATCCTTTGTGCTCATTTATTTCAAAATACCAGTCTGCAGGTATGTCTGTAACAATACAGAGAACAAAAAGATTCAGAAAATGTATTTTTGACAAATAGATTCCTTACTAGGCGTATTAATACAGAACTCAGAGTAATAATTCATTTACACTACAATAGAGAACAGTATTTCCCGCACCCCTCAGATCCAGTGCAAAGGTTTGGGGGAGTCAGGGGTAACGGAGGAGCTGAGGGAGAGGGAAGTAAATTGCTGTGAACGAGCCTGGGTGTGAACTTGGAGAGTTTGAGGGTGTGGGTGGGAAAAGTATGGAATAGGTTTTTTGGGAGGGGCGGGGAGGGATTGTTGGGGAGCTTCCTCCAAGCAAACCCTGGCTACCCATAGCCTCTGCCAA
>NW_023260524.1:92270-97655 GCF_013100865.1 Trachemys scripta elegans
GAGAGACAGTCCCTGCCCCAGCTGAGATCAGGGCCCCGTTGTGCCGGGCGCTGCACAGACACACAGGGAGAGACAGTCCCTGCCCCAGCTGAGATCAGGGCCCCGTTGGGCCGGGCGCTGCACAGACACACAGCGAGAGACAGTTCCTGCCCCAGCTGAGATCAGGGCCCCGTTGTCCTGGGCGCTGCACAGACACACAGGGAGAGACAGTCCCTGCCCCAGCTGAGCTCAGGGACCCGTTGTGCCAGGCGCTGCACAGACACACAGCGAGAGACAGTCCCTGCCCCAGCTGAGATCAGGGGCCCGTTGGGCCGGGTGCTGCACAGACACACAGCGAGAGACGGTCCCTTCTCCAAACTACTCACAGTGTAAATAGACAAATGATGGATTAACACCACCATTTTTAGGTGGNGAGACAGTCCCTGCCCCAGCTGAGATCAGGGCCCCGTTGTGCCAGGCGCTGCACAGACACACAGCGAGAGACAGTCCCTGCCCCAGCTGAGATCAGGGCCCCGTTGGGCCGGGTGCTGCACAGACACACAGGGAGAGACAGTCCCTGCCCCAGCTGAGATCAGGGCCCCGTTGTGCCGGGCGACATATACACAGCGAGAGACAGTCCCTTCTCCAAACTACTCACAGTGTAAATAGACAAATGATGGATTAACACCACCATTTTTAGGTGGGGAAGCAGGCCCAGAGAGATCCAGTGACTTGCCCATGGTCACAGAGGGAGTCTGTGGCAAATTTGGGATTGGATTTCAGGGATCCTGAGTCCTAGAGCTGTGAGATAACTCTCCACACCCAGCTGTGGGGAGAGAACCCAGGAGTCCTGACTCCCAGCCCCTTCTCACCCTGCTGTAACCTGGAGACCCCCCTCCCCTTCCTGAGCCTACACCAGAACCCAGGAATTCTGTCTCCCAGCCTTCATTTTCCAAAGACACTTGCATTAAGCGGGAAGCCCCACCTCTGCTGTTTGCAGTATAGAGCCTATGACAAACAGCTGCGTACATTTCCCATTCTATCCTGCAGGTGGCAGCACTAAGCAAAATGTTTCAACTGTCTTGGGGCTGGGACGTCAATGGAAATCCTCAAAAAGAACAGGAGTACTTGCCAGCATTAGGAGGTGGTAATGCCCTCTAGAGGGCAGATGGACGTATGGCAGGGAATTTAGCCCCTTCTGTATGGACAGGGACTGGGCTGGGTGGCAGCAGGGAACTGGGAACGGTTATTCCACGCTGCAAGGTCCATTAATATCAAAGGCAGCTTGATCTGGGTTAAATGAGCCCTGGGCAAGGAGAAGAGCCTGTGGCAAGGAACTCGCGGCTTTCCTGTATTACAGCTTGTTGCCAAAGAGGCCCTGACCCAGAGCGGGATGGGCTGAGTAGAGCTTTACAGGACTCATTTGCCCAGTACTCAGATGCAGCCACCTCTGGGCTGGGGCAACTGGCTGCCAGCCACACAAGGATTGCTCACCCAGCGCTGAGATGCAGCCACCTCTGGGCTGGGGCAACTGGGTAACAGCTGCACAGAACGCCCTGTTCTGGCAATGAAATGCAGCCGCCCCTGGGGGTGGCTTAGCTGGGTAACAGCCGCATAGCGATGCTGCTGAGGGATCGCTCAGGCAGGGCTGAAATGCAGCCACCTCTGGGGAAAGAGTCACACAGCAACACAGCGCAGTCAGCCAGCCCTGATATGGAACCACCTCTGGAATGGGGCAGGCGGACAGCAGCCGCACAGCAACACTGCATGGGGATCACTTACCCAGCACTGAGATGCAGCCACCTCTGGGGTGTGGCAGCTGGATAACGGCCACACAGCAGCATGGATTGTAGTCTTGGTAACAAAGTGCAGCTGCTTCTAGGGCAGGACACGACAGCATTATGTTAATGCACTTGGGACCGTGTCTGCACACATGCAGTACGTTCACCAGCAGGATTCGAACCTTCGACCTATTGCTTGAGCCACAGGCATATAATAAGGGCCGGATTTCCAAAGCTATTTAGGTACCTAAAGATGCAGATGTCCCCCAGCGCAGTGGTTTTCAAACTGCGGGTTGCGACCCAGTAGTGGGTCACGGAAGGTCAGGCACTGGGTCGCGGTGGCTCTGGTCAGCATCACCGTCTGGGCCATTAAAAGTCCCGTCGGTGCTGCCAGGCTAAGGCAGGCTAATCCCTATCTGTTCTGACACCGCACTGTGCCCCAGAAGCAGCCAGCAGCAGGTCTGGCTCCTAGGTGGGGGGACCATGAGGCTCCACGCGCTGCCCCCACCCCGAGCACCGGTCCGCACTCCCATTGGCTGGGAAGGCTGCCTTAGCACCCCTGCTGTGCTGCTCACGGGGAGCCGCTGGAGGTAAGTCATTGCCCCAATCCTGTGCCCCAATCCCCTGTCCCAGCCCTGAGCCCCCCAAATCCAGAACCCCTTCCTGCACCCAAACCGGTCATCCCCACCCCATCCCAGCGCCTGCACCCCCAGCCCAGAGTCCTGCCCCCCTCCTGCCCCAGTCCAGAGCCCCCTCCCACACCCTGAACCCCTCATTGCCAGCCCCACCCCACAGCCCTCACCCCTGCACCCCAAACCTCTGCCCAGCCCTGAGCCCCTCCCACACCCCAGACCCCTCATCCCCAGCTCCGTTGGGCCGCGGGCATCAACCATTTTCTTCACTGCCCTAGAGAGGGCGTTTCAAAAGCAGTATACGTGCTGGGGACCACCACCAGGGGGCGACGCGCTCTCACAGGTGTGTCACAGCCATGCCGCAGTTACTCCTGTAGCCATCAGAGCCAGTATGTGGCCAGGAGACCCGAGCTAAAAGCAGGGGGGGCTGGAACAATTTGTACAGTGGGGGGTGCTGAGCGCCACTGAACCAAACTGCAAACCCTGTATGTGATGGACACTACTTAAAGCCAGGGGGTGCAGCAGCCCCCCTCGATCCAGCACCTATGGCAGGGACATGCGCAAGGGGGGGTGGAGCTCCAGTCAGTGGGGGCACAGAACTGTGCACACCCCTGACCTGTGGTTAAAAGCAGCAACCCAGCAATGCCCCTCCCCGCGCATGTAGCTGATCTGTGACTGCTAGCCGCAAACATTCCCCAGCGCTCCGTGATGGGACACTAGCTGGGGAGGGCTCTGAGTTACTACACACAATTCTTTCCCAGGCGTCTGGCTGGTGGGTCTCGCCCACATGCTCAGGGACTAACTGATCGCCAGATTTGGGCTCAAGAAGGAATTTTCCCCACGTCAGATTGGCAGGGACCCTGGGGTTTTTTTTGCCTCCCTCTGCAGTATTGGGCACGGGTCCCTCGCAGCTTTAAACCAGTGTCAATGGTGGATTCTCTGTAACCTGACGTCTTTAAATCATGATTCGAGGACCAGTAACTCAGCCAGAGGTTAGGGTGGGCGTGATTCGGTGACCTGGGATGGGCCGGAGGTTCGACTGGATGATCACGATGGTCTCTTCTGGCCTTAAAGTCTGTAAGTCCCACCACTGCAGTATTAATAGACTATCAGGGTTGGAAGGGCCCTCAGGAGGGGCTCACAGCAACTGGGGAGCTGCTCCGAAATGAACACGACACCCCAGCCTCACACGCTGTAACCCCCTGGATCTCCCATCCAAGCTTCAAGCAGGCCTGGTAGTGCTTAGCTGAGAGGAAGCAATTGCAACTGAGGGAAGGAGAGGCCACCTTTGTTAATAAATACCTTGATGATGATGGTAATTGGCTAATTAAGGGATTAGTCAGGGCAGTTCTAGCCTGGGTTTATGTCATTTTTACTGCTACAGGAAGATTAATGCCAATGGCAACCACAAATATCCTGGATAACAGTGTGATGATGGACTTTGCTGGGGGGTAGGGAATGGGTTATGCGGCTTTCCCCTCCAGGGGGCACCGGCTCTGCTCCTGCCCGAAATGGGTATTGGCTGGCTCAGGAGGGTGGGGAATGAGATACAGGGTTTTCAGCCTTGCGAGGGTGCGAACTCTGATCTAGCCCCATATCACAGGGCCTGGAGAGCTCAGGGGGGTGGGGAAGGAGAGATGGGTCTTTTCTCTTCTAGAGGGCGCCAGTTCCAATTTGGCCCATGGACACTAGCAGTCAGTCATTGCTGTGGCGGGAAGGTTCGGTGACCTGTGTGACATGAGCTGCAAGTTCTCAGCACCGACAGGACGAGAGCAGCATTTCTGTGCAGCTGTTGCAACACATGCCAGAAGTGGCTGGATGAGCCATACTTTTGCTGCGCAGCTATGAAATACGTGCTGTGCCCCACCCCAGAAGTGGCTGCATCTCAGGGTCCAGTGAGGGATTCCTCTGCAGTGTAGCTGTGCGGCTGTTACCCAGCGGCCCCGCCCTCAGAGGTGGCTGCATTTCAATGATTGGCGGATGACCCTGTGCAGCATTGCTGTGCGGCTGCTAAACCGCTGTCCCACCCCAGAGATGGCTGCATCTCAGTGCCGGCTGAGCGATCTCTGTGTAGTGCGGCTGTTCAACAGCGGCTGCGTCCGACCCCAGAGGTGGCTGCCTCTTGGCAGTGGGCGAGTGATCTCTGTGTAGTGTGGCTGTTAAGCAGCGCCACACCCCAGAGACAGCTGCATTTCTGCTATGAGATGACAGAAGGAGCATTGATTCAAACCTGAAACTATAAAGAGCCAGAAGACAAGCACCAGCTTGTTCTGCTTTCGTGTCCAGGCAGGTTTCCACCCCACAGGGAGGGAAATGGCATTTTAATTTGTTTGCTTTGTTGGGGACATTTTGCTCGCCTTCCAGCATCACCTGGTTGGTTTATGTGTAACTACCCCAGTATAACAATTTTTAGCAGGGACACACCTGTGTGGCGTGGCCGAATGTTCCTCCATCCTATACAATCTCTAGTCAAGTCGTTCTCTCTCCAAGAGTCAGCAGCTGGTGAAAAGTACAGCGAGCCGCACAGTGCAATTCCCCTGCTGGTACTGCGCCGCCGAGAGACAGCGAGTCCCCCGTGCTAAGTGCCTGGAAGGACTGGCCCTGACCCAACGCCCAAAAACTCAGTAGAAAGGCCCCCATTGGTGTGCAGGGGCCAGGGATCCAGACGGGTCTGGGGCAGCCGCTCTTGCTTTCCCCACCCGTGAATGGGGAGAAGGGTGTCGAATTGCTCCCCTGCAGGGCTGTTGGGGGGGACGCCATTCATTGGGGTTTGTGTAGACAGACAGGGGGATTCTCCTCTCGCGCTGTCTGGTGCAACACCATTGAATCTGCCATGAAGCACAGCTCTAGCCATCCAGCCAGAGCGCCCTCTGTCTATCTATCCACGCCATGACTTCCTTTAGCTATAGCTCCCTCCATCCCTCTATCCATCGCTCTTCCATCCAGTCATCCCTCTATCCATCCATCCCTCTGCCCATAGCTCCTCCCTCTAT
>NW_023260525.1:0-11461 GCF_013100865.1 Trachemys scripta elegans
AGTGTGGGGGAGTCAGGGCCCTGCACCTCCCACTTCCTGCGATTAACCGTGACTTTCAGCGAGCCAGTAAAACAGAAGGTTTATTAGACGACAGGAACGCAGTCCAAAACAGAGCTTGTAGGTACAGGAACCAGGACCCCTCAGCCAGGTCCCTCTTGGGGGGTAGGGAGCCCAGACCCCGGTTCTGGGCCTCCCTCCTTTTCCCCAGCTAGCTCCAAACTGAAAACCCCGTCTCCCCCAGCCACACCTCCTGGCTCCTCCTCCAGCCTTTGTCCAGTTTCCTGGGCAGAAGGTGTCACCTGGCCCCAACCCCCTCCTGGGCTCAGGTTACGTGCTCAAGTATCACCCCACAAGTGAAGTCACACCCTGATATCCCACCACCCTAAGTAATCATGCAGACAGTAAAGTAGTAAAACTCCCATGCAACATTCCCAGGTTAATACTCCCTACTCCGTCACACACGGCAAGACAGGGGAGCTAGACAGCTGGATGAATTTGCCGCAACGGCGAATTTGCTGCAACGGTGAATCGAATGTAATGTGGCTAACGCCAGCCAATGGGATGGGCTTCTGTCGGGGACAGAGTGGGGTGGGTGGGGAAGAGATACAGGGACATGGGCAGTGTTCTAAGGGGGGCATTAGTATCCCACAGCAGATAGTTGCAAGACACTGCTATTGCCAAGGGATCCAGGAGGGGATAGGAGGAATTTTCCCTCTAAGGGGATTTAGCTCTGATCTGGCCCTAGAGCAGGGGGGTTGGCTGGCTCAGGGGACTGGGGAATGGGACATGGAGCATTTCCCCTCTAGGGGGCGCTGGTTCTGATCTGGCCTCATGACATGGCTGGCTTAAGGGGCTGGGGAATTAGAATAATAGTTGTCCTCTAATGGTGCAGCTCTGATGCCTTCCAGCAGATGGTAGCCTGGATCTGTACAGCCCCCAACCGGTTGATCTGCTAAATCAGGGCTGGGCAAACTACAGCCCGCAGGCCTTGTCTGACCCATCAGACCTTTTAATCCGGCCCTCGAGCTCCTTCTGGGGAGCAGGGTCGGGGGCTTGCCGCACGGCTTCCAGAAGAAGCAGCATCTCCCCCTCCGGCTCCTACATGTAGGGGCAGCCAGGTGGCGCTGCACACCCTAAGTGTCGGCCCTCAAAGCTCCCATTGGCTGGGAACCCTGGCCAATGGGAGCTGCAGGGGCTGCACCTGTGGATGGGGAAATGTGCAGAGCCGCCTTGGCAAGCATCCGCATAGGAGCTGGAGAGGGGACATGCTGCTGTTTCTGGGAGCTGCTTGAGGTAAGTGCCACCAGGAGCCTGCCCCTCTCCCCTCCCGGGCCCCAACCCCCTGCCCCAGCCCCGATCCCCCTCCCGCCCTTGGAACTCTTCGGTCCCAGCCCGGAGCACCCTCCTGTACCCCAAACCCCTCATCCCCAGCCCCACCCCAGAGCCCGCACCCCAAGCCAGAGCCCTCATCCCCTCCTGTACCCCAACCCCGAATTTCATGAGTATTCATGGCCCGCCATACAATTTCCATATGTGGCCCTCAGACCAAAATGTTTGCCCACCCCTGAGCTAAATGCATCCTGCAGGTCAGTTCTGACAGTGCAGGGAAGCTGTTAGCAGGGGGTGGGGAGCGGCTCTGAGTTCCTGACCTGCCCCGGGAATGAAGGCTGGGATCACTGTGCCCAGCCTGAGAGATGGGGCAGCTCCGGAGAGTCGGTGGGAGTGCGGTTGAGATGCATGGCGGATGGAAGAGGATCTTTCCATAGCCTCCTCCTGCCCCACCACACAGCCAGTGGCTTCAGAGCAAGCCCCTTCAGGGTACATGGTCCTAGCGGGCACGGCCCACCTCCATCCTGCTGCCCCCTAACCCTCCCCCTACCCTGGTGCCTTCGCGCTGGGAGACGCAGAGCATAAATCAGCTACTTTCTGCAGTGCCCAGGGCAATACTATAAGTTGGCAGGGGGCAGCGGGCTGGGCACAAGTGGGAGCCCAATGGCTGGTGGAGGAGCAGAGACCAGGGAGCGGGGAAGATCAAGAACATGGAACACTTACGAGACACAAGGGCCAACACAGGCGTCTCGTAGCTTGAACCAGGGGCCAAGCGTGGTGGCTCATCCCCGAGCCCAGATCAGGAAACTGGGAGCCACAAAGGCCAGGCCAGGATGGGGCAGGGAGGCAGGAGATCCCAGTGCAGCATGGTCCCACCTGTAAGCTACCTCTGCTCCGAGGGAGGTGCAAACTGAGCCCAGGTCAGGAAACTGGGAGCCACGCGGCCCAGACCAGTACGGAGCTGGGACGTAGCCCATCCCAGAGCAGAACGCTTCTGCTGGGAAGCAGTCGGGTGGAATCATGGAGCAGAGGCCAGGAGAAAAGGGGGCCTGGGAGATGTGGCAGAACGGGGACGGGATTCCCGTAGCCCCTCCCCTAGAGTCATGGCCCCCCTGCCTGGCACATGTAGCCCCTGTGACTCAAGCTGTAGCAACGGGCAGCGCTAGAGATGCATGTCTGCGTTTCTAGAGGCAGGAAGAGCGGTTCTGACCACAGGCTTCCTCCCGCCCCCTTCACTGCAGCTGCTCGGCGCTGGGGCAAGGAGAGCGCCTGCAACGTCAGTGATGGGGGAGTGGGGGGAGACCCCAGAGCTCTATGCCACGCCCCTGCCGCTTCAGTCAGAGCTGCGTCTCCATCCAAGTCAGGACCTTTCTCATCGGCCCTGCCAGCCCCGGGACAATCACACCCAGCAGGTGAGTGAACGGTGGGGGGGAAATCTCTGGGCTCCCAGGTCGCTCCTGAAGCTGGGAACGGAACCCAGGAGTCCTGGATCTCAGGTCCTCCCCCCTCCCCCACTCTAACCCACTTGACTCCCCTCCAACAGCCAGGATGAGAACCCAGGTGTCCTGACTCCCAACCCCCCTTCCCCCACAACATCAAGCCTTTCTCATTAGCACTAACTGGGGATGTAGAAAGTTTCACTCTGAGATCTGTCAAATTGTTTCTTTCTACCAGATGTATACCCCAGAGAAAGGAAGAGTTTAAGATGTGAAGAAGTTCTATCTATCTATCTATCTATCTATCTATCTATCTATCTATCTCCACACACCCTTCTCATCTATCTATCTATCTATCTATCTATCTATCTATCTATCTATCTATCTATCTATCTATCCATCCCCACACAACCTTATCTATCTATCTATCTATCTATCTATCTATCTATCTATCTAATCGTCTTATATGATTCTGTTTATCACACTGAAAGGATCTTGAAAATTGACTGGCACCAGCAGCGCTGTGGGGTGGGGAGGGACCCAGTTCTGTGATAGTAGGGGAAAGTGGCTTGGGATTGATGGGCACCAGCAGCGCTGTGGGGTGGGGGGGACCCCGTTCTGCATTAGCAGGGGGCTGCGGGTTGGGGTTGAAGGGTACCAGCTGAGCTGCTTGCGGGGAGCCCAGGGCAGGGCGAGCAGGGGGCCGTGGGTCGAGATTCTGCTTTAATTTCCTTCCTTTCCATGGGTCAGAGCTCCCGCCCATGTGTGATGAGTGGAAACATACACACACAAGCTGGGGTGACATCCCACCTCCGCCCCTCTCCAGCTTCACTCTACATTTCTGTTTCATGTTCTGAGACATCCTGTGCCAGAGAGATTTTCACACCTTCAACCGTCAGCCCCTGCAACACACAAACAGCATGTCAGGGGCATAGTCCCACCCCCCGGTACAGAGTATGTGGAGGGGCAGGATACCGGGCTAGCTGGACCCATGGGTCTGATCTGGGCTGGCAGGGAGGGGGCAGAATACCAGGCTACATGGGACCATGGGTCTGATCCAGGGTGGCAGGGAGGTGGCAGGTTACCGGGATAGCTGGACCCCTGGGTCTAAAGTAACCGCAGTGCACCTAAAAGGTGTTAACTCTGGATATAGGAGAAGCGCAAGGCACCAAAACTCCTAATTTCACTGGTATTTAGGCCCTGCTTTGAGGAGCCCAGTGTGGATGTAACTTTAACAGCATGTTAACCTGTGGAACTGCCAGCCACAGGATTGTTGTTAATGCAGAATCTGTCCCTGATTCTCCCTGCAGGGTCATTCAGAGACTGACATCCCCTCTCGACCATGCCCAGACCCAGCTCCTTCTCCTGCCTCCTCCTCCTCATTCTCCTTCCTAGGGTCTCCACCCATTGTCACACGGGCACAGCTGAGGAGTGCGAGGAGCACACAGCTTTCGTTCCTGGGCACAATCTCGCAGGAGAGGGCATCGACGTGACCACGCTGGGTAGGAAAGGGGCCTACTTGGTGGACAGCAGCCACTGGCAGCACCAGGATGGGACCTGCACCCTGTGCCGGAACTCGCTGCTGGAGGGGCAGCTGCAGAGGCTGCCCCTGGCCGCGGCGGACTGGAGGGAGAAGGTCTCGTGCCGCAGGAAGCTCTCCAGCACCGTGAAGGAGTCGGCCATGGGCGTGGTCCGCGCGGCGGGCGCCGTGGTACAGAACGACTGGAAGGTGGGGCTGGAGGTGGAGGTGAAGCCCAGCGCCAACACCCAGGTGACGCTGGCCGGCTCGCACTCCAAACTGGCAGAGTTCAGCACGGAGAAGTCTCAGCAAGACAAGTACAGCTTCACCAGCCACGAGGTGTCCTGCACATACTATACGTAAGGGGCAGGGGAGAGGCGCAAGAGAGCGGGAGACTTGAGGTAGGGGGTAGCATGAAGATTAGCAGTTATGTGTTGGGTGCCGGTGAAGGTTGGGGGTGAGGGGGATGGTCAGGGGTTGATGCTGGTGAAGGATGGGGTGAGGTTGAAGGTCAGGGGTTGGGTACAGGGAAAGGCTGGGGTGAGGTTGAAGGTCAGGGCTTGGATACAGGTGAAGGCTGGGGGTGAGGTTGAAGGTCAGGGGTTGGGTACAGGTGAAGGTTGATATTGAGGGGCAAGGTCAGGGTCGATGCTGGTGAAGGCTGGGGGTGAGGTTGAAGGTCAGGGGTTGGTGCTGGTGAACTCAGAGGGTGAGAAGCAAGGTCAGGGGTTGGTTGTTCCTGAAGGATGGGGGTGAGGGGGAAGGTCAGGGCGTGACAGCTTGGGTCACAGAGACTCCCTTGGGACGGCCACCTGATGTGCTGAGACAACTTCTGAACCCATTTTCCCTGGGAGCTTGGGACTTCAATACCCTGTCTTGTTGAGCCAGACACATCTGGTCTGAACCATGTCCCCCAAAAGCTGGAGACTTAACAGAAAGTAGCTTAAGAAGTGCTCCTGTCTCTAGCACCCAGACACCCAGCTCCCAGTGGGATCCAAACCCTAAATATATTAGTTTTTCTCTGTATAAAGCTTATACAGGGTAAACTCATAAATTGTCTGCCCTCTATTACACTGATAGAGAGATATGCACAGCTGTTTGCTCCCCCAGGTATAAATTACTTGCTCTGGCTTAATTAAGAAGCAAAGAGTGATTTTATTAAATATAAAAGGTAGGATTTAAGTGGTTCCAAGTAATAACAGACAGAACAAAGTAAATTACCAATCAAAATAAAACAAAAACACGCAAGTCGAAGCCTAATAAAGTAGGAAACTAAATGCAGGTAAATCTCACCCTCAGAGATATTCCAATAAGCTTATTTCACAGACTAGACTCCTTCCTAGTCTGGGTCCAGCAATCACTCACACCCCTGTAGTTACTGTCCTTTGTTCCAGGTTCTTTCAGGCATCTCTTTGAGGTGGAGAGGCCATCTTTTGAGCCACTTGAAGACAAAATAGAGGGGTTTTCGGGGCCTTTTACATTCTCTCTCTTGTGGGTGGAAACCCCTTTGTTCTTCTGTGCAAAATCACAACAACAAGATGGAGTCTGTAGCCACCTGGGCAAGCCACATGTCTATGGATGATTCAGCTTTTTCAGGCCGACGCCATTGTTCACATGTTAGTTTGAATGTTCCCAGGAAAGCTCCGATGTGGATTGGCATCCCAAAGTCCATTGTTAGTTAAGTACTCCCAACTACTTGAATAACCCCTTCACACCGTGTTGACCAAATCTGCCTTATGTGCTTCCTACAGCAAACACTTTAAATACAAGCATAGAGCCAACGCTCATAACTTCAGATATAAAACTGATCCATGCATACAAATAGAATGAATATATTCAGTAGATCATAACCTTTGCAAAGATATGTTACATGGCATATCTAGCATAAAACATATTCCAGTTATGTCATATTTACACTCATAAGCATATTTCTATAAAGCATTGTGGGGTGCAATGCCTCACAGGGGTTGGGTGCGGGTGAAGTCTGGGGGTGAGGGTGAAAGTCAGGGGTTGGGTGCTGATGAAGGCTTTGTGTGAGGTTGAAGGTCAGGGATTGGTGCTGGTGAAGGCTTAGGGTGAGCAGGGAGGTCAGGAGCTGGGTGCTGGTGAAGGCTGGGGTTGGGATGAAGGTCAGGGGTTGATGCCGGTGAAGGTTGGGGGTGAGGGGGAAGGTCATGGGGTGGGTACAGGTGAAGGCTGGGGGTGAGGGAGAAGGTGAGCAATTGGGTCTTGGTGAAGGCTGATATTGAGGGGCAAGGTCAGGGTTGATGCTGGTGAAGGCTGGGGGTGAGGGGGAAAGTCAAGGGTTGGTGCTGGTGAAGGCTGGGGGTGAGGAGGAAGGTCAGGGATTGATGCTTGTGAAGGCTGGGGGTGAGCAGGAAGGTCAGGGTTGGGTGCGGGTGAAGGCTGGGGGTGAGGGTGAAGGTCAGTCATTGGTTGCTTGTGACGTCTCAGCTGAGAGTGATTAGTAGAAGTTCCAAAGATTGATTCCCCTCACTATTGAAAACGTATATCTTATTTTCACTCTTAATTTGTGTAGCTTCAACCTCCAGCCATTGGACCTTGTTACATGATTATTACTCAAACCGTCTTGCTATTCACCTAACAACGCTGTCATGAACTTATGACATAAATGTGTGGATGTAGCAACAAAGCATTTACAAATACACATCAGCCTTGACCATCTTTAAGCATTTAAGGAATAGGAAGATTTTCAGCAGGAAACATAAGTGTTAGACCAATCTTCTGGAGAACATTTCCCAACCATCTATGTTCTCCTTCAAGCCAAACCAACAAAGATTGGTCCATGGTGCAAGCTTTTTAAAGGTTTTTATTTGAATAGGGACTTTCCTAGATTCCCTTGTGGGGTGGTTTGACACCACGTTTTTTCTTGCAAAGTTTCTGGTTAAAGAAATCTTCACTTTGAGGGGATCGTTTGTGGCTCTCCATAGCACAGTCACAGTTGCTGGCCAGTTTACCCAGGGAGCAAAAGACTTTTAGATCTACAATCTGCCATTGAGCATGTTTATGACCTGCACTTAAAGATTTATATCAATTCTCCTGTGTAGAGCACGAACCCGCAAAGTACTGTCACCAGCCAGCCGGCCCTTTGAAGCAAGCGGGGCTCAGTTTTGTCCATTATTTAGCAGCTAGCCCTCAGTTGATGAGCTAACAAGATCAGAGCTAGTTAGTAAAACCTTGTGGGTGTCCTGGGGCTTGATTAGGAGGACTGACCCCATCTGTGGTGGTGAAGCAGGGAGGAGGCTACTTAAATAGAGCTGGGAACCTAGTGGAAGGAGAGACCCAAGATAGAGGAACAAGGGTGAGTTCCTGATGCGGAGGAAGATCCAGTTGTTTGGAACTGGCAGTAGCCAGAAAGCAGAGCTGTAGGAACAGGGTTACCTCCTGGAGAGGAGAGGAGAGGAGCCCTGAGCCAGGGGTGGTGAGAACCCAGATGTGACAGGAGCCCATGAAAACCAGAAGGTTAGTTTAAGCGGTACTTGGACACCCAGCAGGTAAAAGTCCAGTGTGGGTCAGTACCCAGACAAGGAGGATGAACTGAGGTTGACCCCCTAGAGCCGAACCCTGCCAGGGGACTTGGCCGGAGAGTTGAGACACAGAAGACTCAGCAAGGCTGTCTGGGGAAGAGACCATCTGGGATATATCACTGCGGCTGAGACAGTAGCCCCCAGAGGCAAAGTCCCTTGCAACGCCATGCCCAGTCGTGAGGGGGTACCCTCAAGGTGAGGGCGCACGTTTGCAAAAATTTACTTACTTCTTTCACAACGTAGACTAACAGCAAATAGTCTAAGATGTCAGGAACTGCTAGGAAAGGGATAGCTAATAAAACAGAAAATATCCCAGTGCCACTATATAAATCCATGGTATGCCCATCCTTTGAATGCTGTGTGCAGTTGTGGTTGCCCCATCTCATAAAAGATTTCTTACAAACGGAAAAGGTCCAGAGGTATGGAACAGCTTCCATAGGAGGAGAGATTAGAAAGATTGTTCAGCTCAGAAAAGAGATGACTGAAGGGGGATATGGCAGAGGTCTATAAAATCATGACTGGTGTGGAGAAAGTGAATGGGGAAGGGTTATTTACTCCTTCACATAATACAAGAACCAGGGGTCACCTGAGGAAATTAATAGGCAGCAGGTTTCAAACAAACAAAAGGAAATACTGTACTTCTTCACACAACGCACAGTCAACCTGTGGACCTCATGGCCAGGGGATGTTGTGAAGGCCAAAAATATAACAGCATTCAAAATATATTAGATAAGTTCATGGAGGGTAGGTCCATCCGTGGTTATTAGCCAAGATGGGCAGGGACGCAACCCCATGCTCTGGGTGTCCCTAAACCTCCAGCTGCAAGAAGCTGGGACTAGACGACCAGGGATGGATCACTCAAAATTGCCCTGTTCATTCTCTCTGGGGCACCTGGCATTGGCCACTGTCAGAAGACAGGATACTGGGCTAGATAGACCTCTGGGCTGACCCAGTAGGACCAGTCTTATGTTCTTAATGTTATACGCTGCATAGGGCTGTTTTCTGGCCAACGGTGTTATCTAGTTTGGCATATGAGGTCTGTAATGTTGACAGAAGACAGAATTCCTCCTAGGCGTTGGTTTAGCCAGCTTAAATCTTTCATATAAGGAAATAAATGGTGTAACCGGTTGGCTCTGGGGCAAACCAACCCAGAGAAAAGCAGGAGTCACATCTGGCGGAGATCAGGAGGGTGGTCCTATAATGAGAAGCAGGAGGTCACAACAAGAGGGAGAATACTCAGATTCTGGCTTGGTAGGGCCTGGGAAGAGGAGGAGAAAATTTGGTTGTGTGGACTTCTGCACGGACTTGAAACTTTATTTTGAATGTTTGTTCATTGATTGAAGCCCAACTGGAGAAGGGATAGGAATGGACAGAGGTGGTCGTTGAGTTTCTTGAACAGTCCAAGAAGGGAAATCGAGTCAGGCTGCCAGGAGCATGATCGTAGGCCGGGGGGGTGGGGGAAGAGGACGTTACAAGAAATGATATCACAAGCGCATAATATACATTATTATGTTCTCCAAGCGTCCTGTGTAACCCGTGTAAAAATAATTGAATCTCATGTTAGTTCAGTAAAGGTGCAGGCAAGATATAAGACTAAACTACCATGGGAAGCAAACCTTTGGTCATGAGCTCTTCAGTCTAGCAGAGAAAGGTCTAACATCATCCTGTGGCTGGAAGTTGAAGCTAGACAAATTCAGATGGGAAATAAGGTGTGAATTTGTAACAGTGACAGGATTAATCACTGGAACGATTTACCAAGGGCTGTGGTGGATTCTCCAACATGGCCAATTTTTAAATCGAGATGGATGTTTTTTCTTAGAAGACCTGTTCTCGTTCGAACGGGAATTAATTCAGGGCAGGTCTCTGGCCTGTGTTATCCAGGAGGTCAGACTAGCTGACCAGAAAGGTTCCTTCTGGATTTAGAGTCAGTGGATCTATAACACTGACCTCTACCCCTACAAGATGCCAATGTCCGACGGTACGTCACATGGTGGCCATTTCTCTCGCCCAGGTTCCGCGTTACCCACAAACCTCCGCTCACCAGCCATTTCACCCGGGCCTTGAGAGACCTCCCGGAGGATTACACCCGCAGCTCGCGTCTCGAGTACCGTCAGTTGATCAACACGTACGGCACCCACTACGTGTCCCAGCTGCAGCTGGGGGGCAGGGTGCGGGATGTGACGGCTGTGAGGGTCTGCGAGGCAGCGCTGGATGGGGTGACGGCTGATGAGGTCAAGGACTGTCTGAGCCTGGAGGCCTCTGTCAGCATCGGGGCCGGGAAGGGCAAGGCTGAGGCGGCCTTCAGCCAGTGTGAGGAGCAGAAGAAGAAGAAGAACTTCAAGCGGAGCTTCCACGAGACCTACAGCGAGCGTCACACTGAGGTGACAGGCGGCAACAACCACGCCGACCTGCTGTTCTCTGAGGGGCAGGACGCCGAGCTTTTCTCAGCCTGGATGGAGAGCCTCAAAGCCAGCCCCGGCCTGGTGTCCTACTCGCTACGCCCCATCCACAACTTGGTGGGGCAGGACAACCCCAAGCGGGAGGCACTGAGGCAGGCGGTGAGCGAGTACATCGCCGAGAGGGCCCTGTGGAGGAATTGCACCCACAGCTGCCCGCCGGGGACCCGGCGCAGCGCCCACGACCCCTGCTCCTGCGTCTGCCCCGGGGACGGTTCCACCAACACCATGTGCTGCTCACGGGAGCGAGGCCAGGGGAAGCTGACAGTGACGGTGGAGCGGGCCAGCGGCCTGTGGGGCGACTACACCAGCCACACCGATGCCTATGTCAAGGTCTTCTTCCAGGACCGGGAGGTGCGGACAACAACCGTGTGGAACACCGACAACCCGGTCTGGGCCGTCCACCTGGACCTGGGGCACGTGCGGGTGGCGGAGACCAGCCAGCTCCGCCTCCAAGTCTGGGACGAGGACAACAAGTACGACGACGACCTACTGGGGACGTGCGACGAGCCGCTGCGCTCTGGAGAGGGTCGCCACCAGGTCTGCTACCTGAACCACGGCCGGCTGGACTTCCGGTACAGCCTGGTGTGTGGTCCCAGCCTGGGCGGGCCCCACTGCTTGGACTACGTCCCCCAGGGCCCCGGGAACTACAAGGCAGCCCAGGATTAGCTCAGAGGGACCTTCCAGGACAAGCAATTCGCCCCACCTCGCCCCCGCAGCCAGGGGTCTTCCCTCTCCCCCAGGGGCCGTCTGCTGTGACCTCATTTTGCCAGCAGCTGGGTGGGCTCTGTCTCACGGGGGGTGATGGGGCTCAGGGGGTAGCAATGGAGGGGTGAGAGCGTGAGCTTCCCACAACATAAAGGAAATGGAGAGCTGACTCAGCTGCCCTGGTGTCTCGTTGTGCGGATACCCCTCTGCCCCTGCCCTAGCACTGGGCCCTCAGCCCCCCACTGACCCCCGAGACCCTCTGCCCCCTATTCTACTCCCAGTGCCCCTCCCTTGTTTCTTCCCCCACTCCCTACTGGCCCTCCCACCCCACCAACGACAAATTCCTTCCTGAACCCCCAATCCCAGCCCACACATGGGGGGCAAGGAGACAGGTTTGCACCCCCCCAATCCCAGCACACATAGGGGTGGGGGGGGCTTGGGTCACCCCAGTTCTTGGCACACACA
>NW_023260525.1:26420-49707 GCF_013100865.1 Trachemys scripta elegans
TGTGGCCATTTCCTTCCCATTTCAAAAGGGGCCTCGCAGTCCACATCAAAGCCCCCAGCCATGCGTGGGGCCTGGACTGGGCCGCAGACGCAGGCAGGATGGTGTGGGCTTCTGGGGCCCAACTCTTTGTGCCACATGAGTCACGGGCTGCCGGTAAGCACATGAGCAGAGGCGGCACCAGGATGTGGCCAGAAGACACCCCAGCAGACAGCCCTCCGCAGCTCCTGTCCCTTCCAGTGGAGAGTACAAGAATCGAAACCACAGAGGACAACACAGCTTTGGGGGCAGAGGGACATCAGAGCGGGGCTGAGCCCTGTGCAAAGAGAAACAATCATCATCTGGATTATTTTACAGGTGGGGAAATTGAGGCACGGAGAGGGCGGGCATAGGTTACAGTTAGGAAGCTGGTGATAGAACCCAGGAGTCCTGCCTCCTTGCCCCTCCTTCCCAACCCACCAGCCCCCACTCCCCCTCAGAGCTGGGATAGAACCCAGGAGTCCTGGCTCCCAGCCCCCCCTGCTCTAACCTACCAGACCCCACTCCCCTCCCAGAGCCCAGGGCAGAACCCAGGAGTCCTGGCTCCCAGCCCCCTCTGCTCTAACCCACCAGACCCCACTCCCCTCCCAGAGCCCGGGGCAGAACCCTAGTGGGTACAACCTGTGTGGCTTGTGTGACAGACACAGAAGAAAGAAAGACACTGGGGGCCTTTGCAATGGAAACTAGGCCATGGAGACATTTACTGTACCCATCGGCCATATTCCCTTTCCTGTCCGGCCCCAGAGCTGAGGGCCTTTCCTCTCTACGGCATGCCATTTTCACTCCATCCCCAGGGCAGGGGCTTGGCAGGCTCAGGTGGGTGAGAATGGGACATGGGGCCTTTCCCCTGTAGGGGACAACAGACCCTGGTCTCCCCCACCACAGCCAGCCCCTGCCCAGGTGTCCCCCAGGCAGTCAGCTTCCACCCTGGCCCCCTGCTGGCTGGCTCAGGCAAGTGGATTATGGGATTCGGGGCCTTTCCCATCAAGGGAATGCTTCTCTGATCTAGCCCCAGGTTGGGGGGGATTTTACCTTGTATTTTGATAAGGGACCCCCGTCTGACAGACTGCTTTTCTTCTAGCTGGAACAAACTATCCTCCGGGGAGAAAGGAGCCGTGGGTGGACCTGCTGGGGAGGTTGCTGCTGCTGGAAAAGGCCGATCCCGTCTCCCAGAAGATCCAACAAGATGAACACACATGGAAGGGGATGGAAAAGACCAGCAGAGAGCAAAATTGAGCTGCTGACTCACTCTTGTAGCCTCATAGCTGGAGAAACAAGGCCCCAGACCCCGCCCTGACCAGCCACTTCAAGGCCTGGCAAACTCATCCCAGCAATGGGCGATTTCGGTAGCCAATTTTGATTGGACGTATTCCTGGAGGGTTCATCACATGACAATCTTTGGAAAAGATGCAGCCTGGGCCCGCTGAGCTGGACTCTTCTCCGAGAGGCGAAAAGAGCAAGAGAAAGAGGCGAGAGAAGAAAGAAGAGGGGGAAGGAAAAGACGAACATGAGGGAGGGGGAGGGAGCAGGAAGTCCACGTTTCACCTCCCGGGCTGGGTTTGGGATTTAGCCAGAGCCAGCGGAGGTGGCAACGTCACTTGGGTCTCCCTGTCTGGCCTCATCCCAGCTCAGCTCCAAGGCCCAGGACAATGAAGCCCCAATAATGTCATGGCGGTTGGGTCACTGACCCTCCTAGAACCTCCAGGAATTAAAGATTAATCTTTCATTAAAAATTCTGTCTTGTGACAAAACCTCCAGGAATACAGCCAACCAGAATCGGCAACCCTGCCTGGTGGAGTCCAGGAGACGGTACAGGTGGCTGCCCTGATCATGAAACTTGCCCCATCTGTCCACTCGGCCTCTTCACTGCCACCCCAGAGGTCTCTCCAAAACAGGGAGGTGGCTAAGCTAGTCCCGCCCCTCCTGATTTTGTCCACCAATCAGGAATCCAATTTTAGTATCTGCCAGGGACTTCCACCATTAAGATAATGTTTGATCCCGGCAGTGTGCTCTGTGGATATATAGCAGGAGTTGGGAGGGGGCGTTTGTCACATGTAACCTACCAGCTCTGTGGTCTTGGGAAACCGGGGTGCAGTATCCAGCCTGTCTGACTCATGAAGGACCTTCCCCCATCCGCCCAAACCTCTGCTTGAATCAAAACTGCTCAGAAGAAAGACTTACCCAAGCTCCTCCAGACAAGGGTGAGAGGATTAAGGCAACTCCCTTAGTCTCATTTGCATCAAAGATGGGACAGGGGGCCTTCTCCGTTAGCATACAGATGGAGAACAGAAATTCCAAGGCAAGAACTGCACTGAACTCTGGGACCAGGAAAGCAGGGAAGCAGTGCATGATGGGGGATCTCTGCTCCAGATGTTAATGAACCTACACCTGCCCACACCCAGCTCAGCAGTTATCAGACCAATTCTAGTAATAAATCCTCTATCGGTATCCAAAATACTGAAGCTGCCTAATTGAATTATGAACTCCCTCGAAGGAACACCGCCCATAGCCAGGAATGATCAGTTCTTATTGTCTAGCTTGAACAAAACAACTTTGAAATAGTCCCTTAAATCAATCGTTTTACGCACCAAGAATTCTAGTGTTCTCCCTTGAAACATTGTTCTTTTTCTACAGAAACCCACACACACGCTCAAGTAGGTGTTCTGTTGCCTGCATCCAAAATCTGCATCCGTTCCATTGGGATTTCATCTTCTCCTGCCTGACGGTGCTGGGGGCTCTGCCTGTCTCCAGCACTACAGACCCTCAGCTACCACCATCACCTGGGAACCCTGGTCGATTCAAGCTTCACGGAGAGGTGAGAATCCCCACACTCTCTCTCATGAGTGTTTTTGGCTTCCCCATTCGCTCTGCAGCCACTCTCCTCATACCTAAGCTAAAGACCCCTGCAGAGCCCAAAAATCCTGTGGGGTTTCCTCATCCAGTGGGTTACGACCAGAACAATTGTAACGTGGACATGGGGATAGGGACACGCTGAACCTGGGGCATATGAGGGTGGAAGCTTGAAAGCGCTGCTCGGCCTAGCCCATTGAGTCCAGGGACATATAAGGGGTCAGCTTGGGAGTGCTGATTAACTCAGTCATCATAGACACACTGTGTGTGTGTGTGTGTGTGTGTGTGTGTGCGTTCATCTGATTCGGGGGCTGGAAGAACCGAGCCCCGGGGAACGTAGGTCCTGCAGGGTAGCTCCACTGGGAGGGAACTTGCAGCTTGGAGAAGTAGAGTTCCGTATGAGAACACAAGTGACACAAGCAGAACATTAATACAATTACAGAACCCCTCCCCCCACAAAGAGTAACCCTAATAAATGAGCGTACCCCAAAGTAAAGGGCAAATCTGGTAACACACCCTGGAGGCGACGGAGCCTGTGGAACGAGCTCTGAGCTCCCTGCTTCAGACGGGGTTTCTGTCTCCCTGAGAGAGATATGATGGTAGAGCTGCACAAGGGACAGGTTTGCCAATCCTTATCAGACCCTGTTGGCCATATGGGGAGAAGACAGGGCCCTACAGGGCGACAGCCAGGTAGAAATGCAGGGAAGGGGAGTTTTCTGTGCTGAGCCCAATTTCTCGTGCTGTCAAACCTAAATCTCTCTGGCTTCAGATTTAACCTGTTGCTTCTTACCGTGGTTTCTGTGGCCAATGAGAACAATTGATCCCCATCCTCTTTATACCAGCTGTGACCATATTTAAAGACTGTTCCCAAGTCCCCCCTTCTTTTCTCAAAACTAAACATGGCCTGAGTTTAACCTTTCCTCACAGGTCAGTTTTCTAAACCTCTCTCATTTTTCTTGGTCTCCTCTGGACCCACTCCTGTGTGACCACATCTTACCTAAAGTGCGGCTCCCAGAATTGGGCACAGTTCTCCAGCGAAGGCCTCACCAGTGTCCAGTAGAGCAGGACAATTACCTCCCACCTCTTACGTGCGACACTCCTGTTTGTGCACACCAGAAAATTCACTTTTTTCTCACCTGCATCACACTCTGGACTCATATTCAATTTGCGATTCACTGTAGCCTCCAGGTCCTTCCCCCAACACTCAATCCTCCTCAAACTGAATGATTGGAGTGATGTGAAAACCTGATTTTCATGTGGTTGGCTGGCTGTGAAAAAACTCAGGGTGGAGAATTTCATTTTGGGTGACCCTGAAAAGAAAGAAAAATCAGTTGTTTGGCAAAGTGAGAACACAGGAGAAAAATCATGCTGGTATATGAAATGCTTCGATTTGGGGGGATTTTAAAAATAAAATAGAAGATTTTGACTGGAATAGAAATATCAAAATGTTTCAACATTTTGGACCATTTTAGGGAGGGGGACGAAAACAATTTATCAAAATTGAAACAAATTTGCAAAAATTTCTCTGTCAACTTAAATCCGCATTTAAAATTTTTTTTGCCCAGTTAAAGCCAGGAGTCTGAGCTCCCCAGCCCCGGCCCATGCAGGTTCTAGCTGAGCTCTGGGAGAGGCGTGGGGCCAAGTGGGTTAGAGAAGTGGGGGTTGGAGCCAGGACTCCTGGGTTCTCTCCTGGCTCTGGTAGGGGATAATTATAAAGCCTCCCTAGACGAGCTGCTCATGGGGACAGGAGATGCATGGAGAAGCACTGCCCTCTACTGGTGGATACTGTACTACAACAGGCCTAACAGGAGGCACATTCAGGTTACTTCAGTGACCAAGGACCCCAAAGTGCTCACCCAGCACTGAGATGCAGCCACCTCTGGAGAGGGGCAGCTGGGGAAGAGGCTCAGGGTGACGACACACCAGGAGGGCCATGTTTCATTCGTTCGCCAACGCAATTGGTAAATATCACTCCAAATTGCAGTTCAGAGGTTAAGAATTAAAATAAAGCGCTCGGGGTGAACCCAGTAGTCCTGTCTCTCAGACCCCCTGCTCTAACCACCAGCCCCCACTCCCCTCCCAGAGCTGGGGAGAGAACCCAGGAGTCCTGACCCCATGCCGGGTTAATGGGGAGAGCCAATAACTGGCTCCTGCTGCCGTGGGTCAGACACAGCTTGGCTCGGGAGTGGAAAGAGAAGGAGGTCAGAGACCCCTCCCTGGCTTGTTGTGGGGGGTTGGGCCAGCTGATACCCCACAAACACAAAGAGCAGGGGGTGCTGTGGGTGAGGGAAGAGAGGGGTAGCAAAGGCCTGGGGGTGATGGCCCCCACTGGTACAACACAGGCAGTGTGAAGGTCGTGCTAAGGCTGGGAGCTGATGGGGAGGGTGATGGAGGGGAGGGGCTAAGGAGAGCAGTAGAGCAGGGGCTGATGGGAATGGGGGGAAGCAGGGGCCAGGGGGTGCAGATCAAAGATGCCAGGCACCAATAAGGGGACAGCCGTCCCTCCCCAATCTGCTGCCTCCTGAGATGCTGCCTCCTTTTCCCAGCTGCCCCTCCCCAGAGGCAGCTGCATCTCAGTGCTGGGTGAGTACTTCAGGGTCGTTCATCACTGAAGTAACCTGAATTTGTCTCCTGTTAGCCTTGCTGTAGTACAGTATCCACCAGTAGGCGATGATGCTTCTCCAGGCATCTCCAGTCCCCGGGAGACCTCCGACAAGGGACATAGGGAAATAACCCATTTCCTTCCCTGACAGACTGTATCCGTCTATAGAAGATCCACCAGATACCGACGGACCGAGGGACAAACTCCACCCGTGTCCATATCCACTTTGCCTTTACTGGCTCTGACACTTTACTATGGGCGACGTATCCGAGAACACTTATTCTCTGCCGCTTTTAAAAACTCACACACCTTAATCTGGAACAATGCTTGTTATGTGCACTATGGATCTCGTCAACTTTATAACCAAGACTTTTAATTTTTCACAACCCAAGCTTGACCCCAGACCTACAGTGCCATTCCTTTAAACCTGTGTAACGCAAACTTGATTCCAAACATTAGATTTAATAAAAAAAATTAATAGCCACCAGTAGGCTGTGATGCTTCTCCATGCATCTCCAGTCCCCGGGAGCGTCTCCTTTCACATCAGTTCCTTCTGTATGTGCAGTAGTCCGACTCAGTATAGGCATCTAGGGAGCAGGGCCGGTGCAACCACTAGGCGAACTAGGCGGCCGCCTAGGGTGCCAAGTGGTTGGGGGCGCCAAAAAGCCTGCTCAGGGGAGGCGGTGGAGTGGAGGTGAGCTGGGGCAGGGGAGCGCGGGGAGGGCTGCGCGCAGCAAGTAATGGGGGGGGGCGTGCAGGTGAACTGCTCCCCGCCCCAGCTCACCTCCACTCCACCTTCTCCCCTGAGCACACCGCCCCCGCTCTAATTCTCCTTCCCTCTGGATGCTGGAGAAGTGGAGCGGCGCCAGCGTGCTCAGGGGAGAAGGCGGAGCGGAGGTGAGCTGGGGCGGAGAGTTGCTGCAGGGGGGGGTGCCCAGGGGGGGGGGGGGGGGGGAGGGCCCGCGGGGGGGGGGCTTCCTGGGCGGAGGGGGGGGCACTGCAGGGCTGGGAGCTGCCGCAGGGAGGGCTCCCTGGCCCTTCCCCATGACCCCAGCCCCGCCCCACCCCCACTCCCAACTTTTGGGTGAATCCATCTGGTCCCAGTGATTTATTTATTTTTAGTAATATAAGAACATAAGACTAGCTGTATTGGGTCAGACCAAAGGTCTGTCCCAGTAGGGGCATACTTACATTCCATCTAGAACAGTATCCTGTCTTCCAACAGTGGCCAATGCCAGATGCCCCAGAGGGTATGAACAGAGCAGGTAATCAGCAAGTGATCCATCACCTGTTGCCCATTTCCAGCGTCTGGCAAAGAGAGGCTAGGGACACCATCCCTGCCCATCCTGGCTAATAGCCATTAATGGACCTATCCTCCATGAATTTATCTAGTTCTTTTTTGAACCCTGTTATGGTGTTGGACTTCACAACATCCTCTGGCAAGGAGTTCCACAGGTTGACTGTGCATTATGTGAAGAAATACTTCCTTTTATTTGTTATAAGCCTGCTGCCTATTAATTTCATTTGGTTACCCCTAGTTCTTGTGTTATGAGAAGTAACAAACAACACTTCCTTATCTACTTTCTGTAAACCAGTCATGATTTTATAGCCCTCGCAGTCTATAAAATATCTTTAGTAACATCTTTAGTAATTTTGTATCACCTGCAAATTTTGCCACCTCACTGTTTACCCTCTTTTCCAGATCATTTATGAATATGTTGAATAGGACTGGTCCTAGAACAGACCTCTGGGGGACACCACTATTTACCGCTCTCCATTCTGAAAACTGACCATTTATATCGATCCTTTGTTTCCTATCTTTTAACCAGTTACCAATCCATGAGAGCACCTTCCCTCTTATCCCGTGGCAGCTTCCTTTGCTTAAGAGCCCTTGGTGAGGGACCTTGTCAAAGGCTTTCTGAAAATCAAAGTACACTATATCCACTGGATCCACCTTGTCCACATGCTTGTTGACCTCCTCAAAGAATTCTAGTAGATTGTTGAGGCATGATTTTCCTTTAATAAAACCAGGTTGACTCTTCCTCAACAAATTATGTTCATCTATATGTCTGACAATATATTGTTCTTTATTATAGTTTCAACCAGTTGCCCAGTACTGAAGTCAGGCTTACCGGCCTGTAATTGCCGGGGTCACCTCTGGAGCCCTTTTTAAAAATTGGCATCACATTAGCTATCCCCCAGTCATCTGGTACAGAAGCTGATTTAAATGATAGTTTACAGACTAGAGTTAGTAATTCTGCAATTTCACATTTGAGTTCCTTCAGAACTCTTGGGTGAATACCATCTGGTCCTGGTGATTTATTGCTGTTTAATTTATCAATTTGTTCCAAAACCTCCTCTAATGACACCTCAGGCTGGGGCAGTTCCTCAGATCTGTCACTTTAAAAGAATGGCTCAGGTTTGGGAATCTCCCTCACATCCTCAGCCGTGAAGACCGATGCAAACAATTCATTTAGTTTTGCCACTATGGCCTTATCATCCTTGAGTGCTGCTTTAGCGTCTTGATCGCCCAGTGGCCCCACTGTTTGTTTAACCGGCTTCCTGTTCCTGATGCTCTTAAAAAAAATTTTGCTATAACTTTTTGAGTCTTTGGCTAACTGTTCCTCACATTCTTTTTTGGCCTTCCTAATTGTATTTTTACACTTCATTTGCCAGAGTTTATGCTCCTTTCTATTTTCCTCACTAGAATTTAACTTCCACTTTTTAAAGGATGCCTTTTGGCCTCTCACTGCTTCTTTTATTTTGCTGTTTAGCCACGGTGGCCCTTTTCTGGTTCTCTTACTATGTTTTTTAATTTGGGGTATACATTTAAATTGAGCTTCTATTATGGTGTCTTTAAAAGGTTTCCACGCAGCTTGCAGAGATTTCACTTTTGGCGCTGTACCCTTTAATTGCTGTTTAACTAACCTCCTATTTTTGTGTCGTTCCCCTTTCTGAAATTAAATGCTACAGTGTTTGGCTGCTGTGGTGTTTTCCCTGCCACAGGGATGTTAAATTTAATTATATTATGGTCACTATTACCAAGCGGTCCAACTATATTCACCTCTTGGACCAGATCCTGTGCTCCACTTAGGACTAAATCAGGAATTGCCTCTCCTCTGGTGAATTCCAGGAGCAGCTGCTCCAAGAAGCCGACATTTAAGGTGTAAAGAAACTTTACCTCTGCATCCCGTCCTGAGGTGACATATACCCAGTCAATATGGGGATAATTGAAATCCCCCATATAGAACTCACAAGTCCTGGCTCCGCCCCCCGCCCTAACTCACATGACCCCACTCCCCTCCCATATGATGAATATTAATAGCCATCTACTGAATATGATTATACCCGCCCCTGTTTACTGTTTACAGCATTAATCATGTTACACAGGCACTTTTACCTTGAATATACATTTCTTTGCAGTAATTGTAGCCACAGATTCCCTCAATCAGCAATTTACAGGGGAGGGAGGAAGGAGCCATGACCCCGAGCTCGTTTATGTAGCTGGGAAAGAGAAGGGAGAGGAGCGATAACACTACTTCACACAATGTGTATTCTTTAGACAGCCGCATTCCTTATGCAGCTGCAACACTTGTCTATCCTTAACAAGCAAAAAGGAAGGGGCAGGATAGCAAACTTTATCTATCAAGCAAAGAAATAGTGCTTGCCTGTGCCATACTCCCTATTACCATGGTAACGGTCACCCAGATCTTTATTTAACTCTTACATACCCCAACACCAGATCTTAATGGACAGAGAGTTGTCCTGCGTCAGTGTGGAGATGCCGTGAGTGTAGGATGTAGATGTTTTATGGAAAGTTACCCTGCTCATCTAGGACTCTTTCCAGAGGAAAGTTCTGATAGCTCTGATGAGGAAAATGTGGATTTGGGTAGGAGAAGTCAAAACATAGAAATCATAGATTCAAACTCAAATAGAAGCCCAGATCCCAATCTGGAGAGAAGATCCTCACATTCTAATTCTGATTTCCCTGTAGCAGTTGTTACAGATATTAAGACCCTAGATCTGGTAGTTAAGCAAATAGGGATGATGGAAGATTCTTCGGTTGCAATGCATGCACAATGTGTACAAGAAACAGCAAAAGTGTTCGGCTTACCAAGGGAAGACTGGATTAAAATCTTACCACTCAGAGAATCAAGCATTATGGAGTACTTTGCCACCTGAGTTTAGGGTAGGAGAGAGATCTTTTAAAGACACAGTAGCCCTATTGGAACATAATCAGCATCTGGGGCAAGCTGGAGTGGCCATCCTGTCTAACCTAAAGGAGAGACCTAATGAGTCCCCACATCAATTTCACCAGCGGTTAAGTGCAGCATGGCACAGTCACATGAAAGAGGAAACAGATGAGCCACCATACGTTCGTTTGTTGGTCAATAACTCTCTTCCCATTTGCAGGAAAAGGTGAACATGCATATAAATTATAACACTTCTTGGAAGGAGGCATTAGCCTTACTGGCCAAGGCGTATTCTCAGGGAGGCGTATTCTCAAATAGGTCAGCGTGGAGTCCCTGTTGCAATACTTCAGGAACCACGAGCTGACCCCACCGTGAGGAATGAGGGACCCCCAGGGTAAGGTCGAGGTGTTCCTAAATTCCCTAGGAACCAGCGTTGGCAAAATGAACCTAACCCACGTAATAACCCTGGACCTTCGAGTGAGCGTGCCCCTCGACAGGGTTATGCATTTGGACCCCATGTAGTGGCCCGGGACCGTGTTCCTTTCTTTTCAGATGTCACCCAGAACAATTCACACCTGCAGGGATCCAAGTCTCCGCCTCCCCACAGAGATGAGGACTCAGTTGTAATGATGTTTAACACAGTGCAGCAGACACTTGAGGCTCAACGACGGAATATCCGGGAACTCCGAGCACGCATGAATGAGCTGATGATGGAAGGCCAAATCCCAGCATCCTTGAACCGTCCAGTGGCCTCCATTAACTCATTTCCTTCTCTCCGGTGGAGAGCCTCTCCTCCTCCAGAGTTGGCTGCCTCTGAAGAGATAGAAGGAGAACCCGTAGATTATTTGTCTGCATACTCTACAAATTACTCAGCATGACGCCCACGGCCCTGAGCATAGTTATAGCCCTTTTAGGCAGAGATGCAAGTGGGAGACCCACAGTATCGCAGTGGTAGGGGGCCACCACAGGAATTTTATTATAGATACTGGGGGAGCAATTGGCATTATCCATGTCAAGGATCCTAGATCCTCTTCTCTGTCGTCAGGGTGCACAAAAACACTTCCAACTTTTGCAAGCAACCAGGTTGTTATTACACTTTCTAAACCCTTTGAAGTACAGATAGGTCACCTAAGAAAGGTTCATACCTTTGAATTGATGAAATTAGCAGGCCCAAGGAATTGCCTATTGGGAATTGATTTCCTATACGAACAGGGATGTGTGCTTGATTTGGGTAACCAATTGCTGTGTCTTACTGTAGAACAGGCAAAGGATGACTCACCAGTGATCACCCCGACCGAGGGAAAATGACCCCACAGATACTAACCACCTACAGCCGTACCTATGTGGTGGGGTTCATTGTTGCAAACCACCCCATGCAAGGGGTGTGTGTAGCCTATAGGATTAACCTGCTTGCTTGCATGTATATTTCTTTTCTTATAGTTTAAGTATTTGGTTTAGTGTACTAGGTTTATAGATTTATATTTAAGTAAGTTTAGCTGTAATGCAAGAGACCTACAGGCCATATCCTGTATGTTGAGCTGAGGCAAAGTTAGCGTATCTATGTCTGGGATCTTTCACCCAGATAGCAAAGCTGGCATCCATGTGTCTGGGACCTTTCACTCAGATAGCAAAGTCAACACACACACATCTGAAACGTTTCACCTAGATAGATAGATAACGGTAGACTGGCATAGGAGAGTTCCAAGTGTTTACCCTCAGATTTAACAGGTACACCACAAGGAAAGAATCAAAATAACCGGAAAAACAAAAATAACACATGTGTGTATGATCTAATATCATGAATATGAACGTACATGTCCTCAATACATACAAACATACTAGCCTATGGAGTATGTGTACCCTAACATTTTTGTGGGTGAGAAATGAAGTTTGGGCGTAGAAGGAGGGGTCAGGCACCTGTGCCCTATAAAAGAGGTGACCCACCTTGCTAGAGAGAGCCTGTACTTGTTTTTCTTAGAACTTTCTAAGTTCCAAGGGGACTATGTGTAGCTTGGTTTCCCTAAGCTTTTCTTCTTAGTTTTGTTTATTAAGTTTTAATTTTAAGTTTAAGTTAGTTAAGTAAACTCTAAGTTAGCTTTGATAGCTCTTAGCTCCAGCTTCTTCTAAGCTCTGCACCGCTCACTCCAGAACTGAGGAACGTGAACCTCCAGACGTCAGGCTGGTCCGGTGTCTCTCACCACCAGGTTATCAAGGAAGGGTGTGAGTATATTAACCAAAGCTGTGTAGCCTATAATACCATTGTGCCATGTGTATCTTTTGAATAGCAGTAATACAATTGTAACTTTGCAACTCTGATTATTTTACCTATAATTCCTACTTCATTTATCTTAATAAAAAGTCTTTAAGGCTTTATCTGTTTCAGTGAGAGCTTCCTGTCATACCCCGAGGGTCCTTTGTAAATTCTGTGGAGCCTGATTCGGAACAACCACCTTATTATCTTCTGATCAGACAGATTGGTGAGCCTAAAACCCATACTAGCCAAATTAATATTATTAACCTCTTAAATCAGGCAACAGGGGTCTGGTGGGTTAGAGCAAGGGGGTGCTGGGAGCCAGGACTCCTGGGTTCTATCCCAGCTCTAGGAGTGGAGTGGGGACAGGTGGGTTGGGAAGGAGGGGACTCCTGGGTTCTATCACTGGCTCCCTGACTGTGACCTGGGCCCGCCCTCTCCGTGCCTCAGTTTCCGCACCTGTAAAACAATCCAGCTGATGATTGTTTGTTTCCGCACAGGACTCAGCAGGTGCACTCTCATGTGCCTCTGCCCGTAAAGCTGTGTTGACCTCTGTGGTCTCGATTCTCATACTCTCCACTGAGAGGGATGGGCGCTGCAGAGGGCTTCTGGCCACATCCTGGTGCCGCCTCTGCTCACATGCTTACCGGCAGCCCGTGACTCATGTGGCCACAAAGAGTCAGGCCCCAGGAGCCCACATCGTCCTGCCTGCGTCTGCGGCCCATTCCTGGACCCACGCATGGCTGGGGGCTTTGATGTGGACTGCGAGGCCCCTTTTGAAGTGGGAAGAAAATGGCCACGCCCTGACAGGTCCTCTCCGCTCCACCCCAGAGGCAGCTGCATCTCACACATCCCTGGATGGGGAATGGCGTATGGCTGTTGGGTTAAGATAGGAGTCAGCGCCCCTACAGAGGAAAGACCCCATTCTCCACCCCCTGACTCAGTCAGTGCCCTGCCCTGGGACCAGATTAACCCCTGCCAGCATCTCAGAAGGACCCAGACATCTCTTCCCCGTGTTCCTCTGGCATTTAAAATGTCAATGCCCTGACCCACGGAGAGAAGACGTGAGAAGGGTGGAACACAGAGCCCCTGGCATGGGGTGAGGGGAAATAGGGGTACACTGAACCCCTCATGTGGGGCTACACAGAGCCTCTGGCATGGGCTGGAGCCTTCTTGGCCTGGCTGGAGAACCTCACAGCCAGCCCCGGCCTGGGCTCATACTCCCTGGTGCCCACTCACCCCTGAGGGATCTGACTTTCTCATACCCGTGGTCATCACTTCCAGAGCATGTCTGGCCGAGCAGTTCTCACCGACCTGGCCTGTTACACTGAGATGTGAATGGCCACCGTAGGATGCCACCCTAGTAGCAAGCACGCTTTCCCTCTGCCGTCCGGCCGTGCGTCGGGGCCCGGGTTAGGAGGGGAAGGCTGTTTACCTTTTCTAGGCTTTGTGTTCTGCGTGATTTCTGGTAAATACAAAGTAAAGGCTGGGAGCCAGCGACCCTGAAAGACTTTTACTTCCAGCTGGCTCTTTTTCTCCATCGTACAAAAGAAACTCACCTATCAACGTCCCTGGCAGGGGGGAGGGTGCTAGCCCACCCACAACTGAAGGCTACTGCACCAGCTCAGGGGGAGAAACCACTAACAAAGCCCAAGGTTCAACTAAATTCAGGGGAAAGCAAATGATCAAACAGGAACAGCAAATTACAGGACCATACCTCTCAGGGCCATCCCTAGGTGGGGTGCAAGGGACGGGACAACCCCCCCAACCCCAGGCCCTGCTCCACCCCTTACCCTAAACCTTCACCCCTGCTCTGCCCCCACCCCACCTCTTCCCGCTCCTGCTCTGCCCCCCTCCACCTCTTCCCCGAAGTCCTCTCATCGGTGTGATGCTGATGAGGAGGCAGCCAGACCCCTATTGCCAGTGCCAGGCCACTCCCCCCACACACACACTAACCCTCTGGACCACCATGCGCCCAGCGTGGCCCCCCCAAAGCATGGGGCCTGGAGTGGTTGCCCCAAACCATCCTATGGATGGGACGGCTCTGACTGGTGCTGACGTTTAGGTTTGCGGCAGCCACTGAGGGGTAGGTGTCTTCGCGGAGCTCGTGCTGCACAATCTCCAACTAGGGGTAGGGGTAGCGGGGTCCCCCTCAGTGCGCCAGAGGCTGGTCCTGGCAGGAAGCACCAGGATTGGAGACCTCCTGCACTACGAGCGGGGGTGAGGAGGGACTGGGTGGATCCCCTGGCACTTGGTCGTTTCATGGGGCTCTCCACCCCTCATACTTCCTGGCGTGTACTCCCGGAGGTGAGGGCAGCCTTACCGTCCGCCTCTGTGGCTTTCCTTGAGTAGGATCTGTGAGAGGACGCTCCCTGCCCGCCCCCACCCCCGCCCTCTGGACCTTGTTATCGGGCCCCTGCCCTGTGAACCCCTCCCGCCCCCGACCCACTCCCTCTCACAACTTGAGAAGGCTCCATAGTCTGCAGCCGGTTCATTTCCAAATCACACAAAGGAAATATCTGCACACGCTCGTGCTCCACATGTTTCGTTTGCTCACCCTCGTGTCCCCCCCAATACGTAGAGGCGGCACCTTGTGCCATCTATAGAGGGTGAGGAGCCCCGGTGAGCCAGCCTTAATTCCACCTGGTTCTGCGGCCTGCCGGGAATATCAGCTGATGGCTCCATGAAGGTACTTGGACATTTCACACCTATCCCAGGCACTTGCCCTTTTGTGGCATGAGGGAGACTGCACCAGGTTGCAGACCCCTTGGATGGAGAAAAAAGAGCTGCCGGTCATACCGGAGCCCTTGGGGGAGGCAGAGGAAGTCATGTGCCAACACACTTCATGCACATTAAAGGAGTCTCTGCAGGGCCTGGAGGTAGAAGACTTGGACTTGTGTGCAGCGGCAGACCAGGCCCCGTCCTTCCTCCTCTGAGGGAGACTGAGAACCCTGCAGAGACCCAGTGCAGTCCTGGCCAGGGAAACTCCAGTGCTACCTTCTGGAGCTGGGCCAGGAAATCCAGGGCCAGGCTCAGGGTGTTGAGCCGGTGCCAGAGCATAGACAGGACTGGCTGGTTGAGCACCAGTGCTTTCCTGCACAGGAAGAGGCCCCGGAACAGTCCAGTTCACCTCCACAGCCATTCAGCCACCCTGTCCTCCAAACCCTGCCTGTTCTCCAATGGAGAGGGATGGGTGGAGGAAAGGTGAATGCTCAGAGAGAGTAGCAGATCCGTGCTCTACTGGATGGCCTGAAGCGCGGGTGGGAGGGAGCTCGTCTGCCACCTGTCCCTGACCACCAGGTCAGAGCTCTAGACTCAGTTGACCTGGGAGGAGGAGGCTGCTGAGTAGATAGCCAGTCAGGCCTCCACCCGCACCAGGGCCCCTGGATCCTGCACCACGAGAAGCACGTCAGTGGCATATGCTGACAGGACCACCCACAGCTCCAGCTCCCGGAGCACCAACCTCATCATCCTCCGGAGAAGATGGAGGAAGGGCTCAATGGCCAGAGGGTGCAGCTGGCCTGACAGCTGCCCGGTTCAGTCAGGGACCAGTTGAGCCTGACCACACACTCCACGGAGGCGCACAGCACCTGGAGGAAACCCACAAACAGTGGCCCAAATGCAAATGCCCACAGAGTGCCCAGGAGATACCCATAGTCCACCCTGTCGAATGCCTTCTCCTGCTCAGGGACAGGAGGGTGAACGACAGACTGTCCCTACACATGAGCTCAAGGAGGTCCCCGAGCCCATCAGTGTGGACCCCCAGTCACCAGGGCTGTCCGGGGTGGGGGAGAAGGGGCCCAGGACAACCTCCCCTGCACTCCCGCTCCCCCCCCACTCCACCCCTTCTCCCAAGTCCCCGCCTGGCCTCTTCCCACCCCTGCTCTTTCCCGCCCCACCTCCACTCCACCCCTTCCCCGAAGTCTCTACCCTGCTTCTTTCGGCTTCCATCCCCTCCTCTGAGTGACACCAGGAACCAGCAGAAGAGGGTGAGCTGGGGCCAGTTCTCTCACTGCTACCAGCACCAGGGCCCCTACTAGCCCCCCAGGCCACCCTGGACCCCACATTTGTAGTGGAAAAATCCTATTTTAGTTTTGGTATGAGTTAGTTAGAATGAAGGATAATAAATAATCTAGTATGTATTAAATGTATTGATGTATTCTGTAATTATAATTTGATGTACCCTGCCAGCCACCTTTTCTGAAACAGGAAGGAACGGCCTAGTGTGCCCTTGGTAAAGATGCATCAGCCACAATCTTGTATCTGAAGCTGATTTCAAAGCAGGAATAGATCCTTATGGTCACCACTTTGTTATAGGATTAAAGTTAGCATTGAGAAATAAGTAGAAAAGTGTGATGATTAAGAACATAAGAACAGCCGTACTGGGTCAGACCAAAGGTCCATCTAGCCCAGTATCCTGTCAACCGACAGTGGCCAATGCCAGGAGCCCCAGAGGGAATGAACCTAAGAGGTAATGATCAAGTGATCTCTCTCCTGCCATCCATCTCCACCCTCTGACAAACAGAGGCTAGGGACACCATTCCTTACCCGTCCTGGCTAATAGCCATTAATGGACTTAACCACCATGAATTTATCCAGTTCTCTTTTAAACCCTGTTATAGTCCTAGCCTTCACAACCTCCTCAGGCAAGGAGTTCCACAGGTTGACTGTGCGCTGTGTGAAGAAGAACTTCCTTTTTATTTGTTTTAAACCTGCTGCCTATTAATTTCATTTGGTGAACCCTAGTTCTTATATTATGGGAACAAGTAAATAACTTTTCCTTATTCACTTTCTCCACACCACTCATGATTTTATTTACCTCTATCATATCCCCCCTTAGTCTCCTCTTTTCCAAGCTGAAAAGTCCTAGCCTCTTTAATCTCTCCTCATATGGGACCCGTTCCAAACCCCTACTCATTTTAGTTGCCCTTTTCTGAACTTTTTCTAATGCCAGTATATCTTTTTTGAGATGAGGAGACCATATCGATATGCAGTATTCAAGATGTAGGCGCACCATGGATTTGTATAAGGGCAATAACATATTCTCCATCTTATTCTCGATCCCCTTATTAATGATTCCTAACATCCTCTTTGCTTTTTTGACCGCCTCTGCACACTGCAGGGACGTCTTCAGAGAACTGTCCACGGTGACTCCAAGATCTTTTTCCTGAATAGTTGCAGCTAAATTAGCCCCCATCATATTGTGTGAACAGCTGGGCTTATTTTTTCCAATGTGCATTACTTTACATGTATCCACATTACATTTCATTTGGATTCTTTAAATTGTAACTTGATGTTCCTGCTTAAATGTTCCTACTGTTTCTGTGTAAATCAATCCTGTTTTATGTGTGAATGAGGGATGTGTGTGTTAGAAGATAAGAGTGAAGGCCATCACTGGACCAGATGTTCTAAGGAGGAACCGAAGACAGATGCAAGGGCACCAGGAGATTCCTGTATACCCCTAATAACATTTTGAGGAGGAGGGCAGGTTGACAACTCTAAAAGATGAGGCAAACACCTATCAATCAGGACAAGATAGCTGTAACCAAAACCATTATGCGGTAACTCCCTGAGGAATGGATGAAAGGATGAGAAGAACAACTTAAGAAAACAAGCACTGGAAAAGCACTCATCAAAAGGCTATTGATTACGGCATGACGGTGCAAAACTCACTGACCCCAATGAAGGAAAATTACTATAAAGCAGGGTGCTTTGCAATGGGACTTTGGGTTTGCCTTGACACAACTTCAGAGCATTGGATTGCAACCGACAGGACCCTGCTCCCCCACTCCTGACCAATCTAACTGGCCATTAGATTAGTCCGAGCTACAGATTGGTAACAATAACATCGACTGGTGAGACAGGGCGTGTGTGTCTGAGTGTGTCTGTGTGTTTATGTGAGCATATGCTAGATGATTTACTATTCTATTCTTCATAAACGTGGCGTACCCTGCCTTATCCACTCAAAAAGATCCTGTGTGCTTCTTATAAGCATAACACATTCCCCCTGAAGTGCTTCGCCCCCCAAAGCATTGGGCCTGGGGCGGTTGCCAATCACAGCCAAATGGCCTTCGCTATGACTATGTAGGCTATACTGAGGAGTGAGACGGGACACCAGTTCCAAATGCTGTGGTGCAGAGGTCCCGCACAAAGGTTTGGGGGAGGGGGACATAGGAAGGGGGACTGTGGTGTCCGAGCTGCACCTCCTGGTCAGCAGGTTACCGGTCACTGGGGTATCCATTCTCCAGGCCATTGGCCGGGGTCCCAAGTTTTGTCGCTGGTCCATGTAAAAACAACCTCCCTCTCCAATTAACTCGTTAAACCGGTAACACAGAGGGAAACTGAATCCCACCCCCTCTGCATGCAAATCATTGAAAAACCCAGAAAATCCCCCACTTCCTCACACCAGGCTTCTGGATTCTCATTAGTTAAGGTTCTGTCTGTTTCTCTTTTTTTAGCAAGGGTCAGAGACCAAACAGCCCCTCTCTGGTGAGAGACCCCATCGCACCAGCCATGCCCAGATCTGGTGCTTCATCCCTATCCTCCTCCTCCTTGTCCTCCTCCATCTCCTGGGGGTCTCCCCCTAGTGCTACACCAGCAAGGCTGAGGTGAGCATTGAGAATGTGGCCTCTCTGCCTGGCGGGGGAGGCCATTGACGTGACCATGCTGGGTGGACACCAGCCTGTGGCGCGGCCTGAACAGTCCTGCAGCCTGTGCCAGAACCTGCCACTGGCCATGCTGGACTGGACGTCCACAGCCGGTTCAATAGGACCTCAGGAACTCAGGGGAAGAGTCAGCCATGGACGTAGCCCAGGCAATGGGGTCGGATGTGAACCATGGCTGGAAGTTGGAGCTGGAGCTGTCGGATGAGCTCCCATTCCCGGCCCTGGGCGTTCCCAATCCTGGCTCACCAGCTGTGCCTACCTGAATCCCCTGCAGCTCCCCCTGCTGGCCTCTGCAGCACATCATCCTTTTCCGAGCCCCCCGCCCTTCTCTCTGGAGAACAGCACCCCCTAGTGCTGCTCTAGGGCAATGGAGCCAGGACTGACCACAAGGGGAGAGTGCCCACCACAGAGCCCCTGCTCCAGGGAAGCCAGGGGAGCTCTCTGTTTGACTCCTAATTCCCCTCTCTCTTTTCCCTCTGGGAAGGGTAAGGGACCCCAAAGCCCCCTGCTGAAACCCCACTTCTCCCAGGCCCTGCATCTCCTCCAACCAGCTCCCACTCATCCACATACCAGGTCTTCCTGGCTACCTAGGGCACCCACTAAATAACGCAGGCTGCGCTAGGGGGTGGGGACTTTGGGGGAGGGCGGAGAGCAGAGAGGGGCATGCGTGCGGGCCTCAGGGAGGGGGCGGACTAGGGGCGGGAACAGGCAACATGAGGGCCTGGATTTGGGGAGAGGGTCACAGGAGGGGGCGGCTGCTGTCAGTTCACCACACGGGGGTGGCAGTCCTGGTGCTGACCAGAGCGTCCCTTCCCCGCCTCCTCACCGGGTGCTTGGACTCCACACGGCCCAGGAAACCATGACAGCCAGGGACTGCAGAGCTCTGTGCCGGCCTGGGTGGGCAGCAGGCTTCTCCCAGCAATGGGATCGGCGGGGCAGGCAGGGGAGTGGATTTGGCTTCCCTCAGCCCCAGCATCAGAGTCGAGAGGGGATGGGTGGGGACTCCATCCCCACGAACGGTGCAGATCAGGGGTCTGCCCAGCCACTGGGAGGGCAGGGGGCTCAGGTGGGAGAGCTGTGAGGTCAGGGTGTGCCTTTATCCAGACTGGAAGAGGGAGGAGAGGGGGCCTCAGGAGGGGGGGTGGGGGGGGGGGGGGGCCTCAGGGAAGGGGGAGGAGCACCCCTGGAGAAAACAAGAAGTCAGCACCTGTCACTGTATTTATATGGCACACGGCAAACCCAAGTGACCAGAGGGGCCTTTAGGAGCTGGGAATCACGCTAGCTTTTGGCACAGACAAGGTAAGTGCCGTTTAGTTATTGCAAAACTTTTGAAATGTAGGTGAGAAATCCCGGGTGAAATCCTGAGTTCTTGCAGGGGAGGGGGGAGATCCTCCTCCAAGATCTGACCCCACTTCCTGAGCTGGTGCCCCGGTGCCCAGACAGAGGGGCTGAGGAGGGTAAAGGAACTGCAGCGCTGACTCAGCTGCCCTGGGGTGTCTCGCTGCGTGGAAGCCCCTCAGCCCCCCACTAAACCGTGATACCCTCCTTGACCCCCAGTCTACTCCAAGTGCCCCTCCCATATTGCTTCCCCCACTCCCTCTTGCCCCACAGGTCCCCTCACTCTGCCCAATGAATAATTCCTTCCTGACCCGCAGATCCCAGCACATGCCTGGGGCAGGGAGAGGGTATGGACACTGTTACCACTCAAGAAAGAGATCTTGGAGTCACTTTGGATAGTTCTCTGAAAACATCCACTCAATGTGCAGCGGCAGTCAAAAAAGCGAACAGAATGTTGGGAATAATTAAGAAAGGGATAGAGAATAGGACAGAAAATATATTGCCTCTGTATAAATCCATGATATTCCCACATCTTGAATACTGCTTCCAGATGTGGTCGTCCCATCTCAAAAAAGATTGGAAAAGTTTCAGAAAAGGGTAACAAAAACTATTAGCGGTATGGAACGGCTTCCGTATGAGGAGAGATTAATAAGACTGGGACTTTTCAGCTTGGAAAAGAGATGACTAAGGGGAGATGGGATTGAGGTCTATAAAGTCATGACTGCTGTGGAGAAAGTAGATAAGAAAGTGTTGTTTACTACTTCTCATAACACAAGAACTAGGGGTCACCAGATGAAATTAATAGGCAGCAGGTTTAAAAGAAATAAAAGGAAGTACTGTATTTCTTCATACAACACACAGTCAACCTGTGGAATTCATTGCCAGAGGATGTTGTGAAGGCCAAGACTATAACGGGGTTCAGAAAAGAACTAGATAAATTCATGGAGGATAGGTCCATCAATGGTTATTAGCCAGAATGGGCAGGGATGGTGTCCCTAGACTGTCTTTGCCAAAAGTTGGGAATAACTGATAGGGGATGGATCAATTGATGATGCCCTGTTCTGTTCATTCCCTCTGGGGCACCTGGCATTGGCCATTGTCAGCAGACAGGATACTGGGCTAGATGGATCTTTGGTCTGTCCCAGTCTGGTTGTTCTTATGGACACACAGTGTGGGGGACTAAGAGGGCCTTGTTTCCCACTCCAGAATCCTGGCACACAAATAGGGCGGCAGAGATGGGGACTCAGGACACCCCCAGATCCTGGAACAAACATAGATAGGAGGCTCAGGTCACCCACAGATCTTGGCATGGCCACAGGGGGCAAGGGAGGGACTCAGACGCACCCCGTGACTAAACCCTGCCACTCGCCCTGACCCCTTGTCTCTCTTCCCAGTGTCTCGCCCCTCCCCGCACCCTGTCCTGAGAGCAGAGGGGGACAGCAGGCAACACACATCCCCTGAGGCGACCCAGCACCCACACACACTGGCTCTCCAGCAAGTTCTCGGCTTTCAGTAGAACCCAAGAGTCCTGGCTCCCATCCCCGTGACTGAGATCTTGGGGGGGGGGGCACCCTGAGACTGGTCAATCAGGGCAAACTGCAAAGAACAGGGAAGACAATCCCCAAAACTGGTGGTTATTCTAATACTTAGATTCACCAAGCCAGCAACAAAACAGCTTCTGCAATAACTGACTGGCTACTCAGAAGCCAAAACAGTTCCCTTAAAGAAACCAGTTTTGGGCTGCAATCCAGACAGCCAAGTGAAATATGATAAGGATTACTGAAAATCTTGCTCATCATACAAATATACTGGACACATTCCCCACCAGGTCAGTGAATATTTCAGCTCTTACCCAAATGCACACTTACAGCCAACTCTTGTGAACTAAACTAAACTTTATTGAAAAAGGAAAGAGAGAGGATTGGTTAAAAGATCATTCTCCATCCAGCTATGACTAGAGTTCTTAGGTCAGTTTCATAGTAAAGATGGTGAGCTTCAGAACTGCAAAGAGTCCTTTCCCGAATCAGTTCATCAGGTTATAGTCCCAAGACAGGCCAATGTCCAATTTCAGGGTGATCCAGACTGGAGCTGGAGACCTCAGTCTGGTGACTCAAACTTCCCCCATGAAGCTTAAGCAGATCTGAGATTACAGGATCGGGGCCCAAGAGTTATTTTATAGTTCATGGATTTGAAGTAAAACCTTCTCTTTCTAATTAGCTGCCTGGATTAACATAATGCAACTGCCCACCTCCCGCCATTTACAAGTAATTAACTGCATACTTCAAAGAGGAATGAAGACAGTGATGTTACTACATTTACAGTTCATCTAAATGTTACCATCTCCTTTGGATCTCTGAATTAACAGAATATAGTGACAGACAGGAACCGTTTGGTTACATTGTCAAACTCTAACAGTATATATGTAAACACACAAAAAACACAATCATTATCTCCTAATATGTCTCTAAAGGTTGACTATGGGCTAGTTAGTTTTTTAGTGTTTAACCCATCCTGGCCCCATGTCCCCCACCCCCCTTCTAACCCCTAGACCCCACTCCTCTCCCAGAGCCAGGGAAAGAACCCAGGAGTCCAACCTCTGAGCTCCCACCACCACCTCCTGCTCTAGCCACTAGATCCTGCTCCACTCCCAGAGCCAGGGAAAGCACCCAGGAGTCCAGAGTCACAACCCCACCCCCTCCCAGAGCTGGGGAGAGAACCCAGGAGTCCTGTTTCCCAGCCTCCCTGCTCTAACCACTAGACCCCACTCCCCTCCCAGAGCTGCGGATAAAACCCAGGAGTCCTAGATCTCTCTATCCCCTCTCTAGCCTGCCCGACCCCACTCCCGATTTATAATTGGATCACTGATATCAGGATCTGGCCCTTCCCCCCAGCTCTCCCTTCTCCCTTTGATCCTCCTGGATTCGTTATGGGGGGGATTTTGCTGTATGTGGGGGTCCCTCTTTCTGCCTGCCCTGCCTCCCAAATGACGAACCCAGAGAGCTCTGGAGAGCTCAGCTCCCTGCATTCTGATCCACCTGACATCTGCATCAGGGCGGCCCCTGGAAACGCTGCCGCTCCAGCCCAGCTGCCGTGATCCGCACACGGGAGCCCTGTGCTTTGCTGCAGGCAGGTAACCCAGGGGCAGGGGAGCCTGGGGGACGTGCTCTTCTCTCTCTCTCTCATCCTGCTGGAGGGAATGGGGCTGTGAGTATTTCAGCAAGGTCACCCTACTGCCTGCAGTTCATATGGGGGATTCAGTTCCCAGCACAATGAGGGGAGATTCATCTTGGGGGTGAGATGGGGAGCGGGGGTGTGCACAGGTGCATATCTGCACAGCTATCTATTATATGGA
>NW_023260525.1:74121-93957 GCF_013100865.1 Trachemys scripta elegans
GACACAGAAGAAGGAAGAACACTGGGAGCCATTGCAATGGAAAATAGTCCATGGAGACCTTTACTGTACCAGTAGCGTTACCCCCATTCCCAGCCGGCCCCAGAGCCGGGGCTCGTTGGGAACGGGACACAGGGCCATTCCCCCTTAGGGGGCGCCGGCTCCACTCCAGCCCTAGGGCCGGGGACTGGCTGGCTCAGATGGGTGGGGAACGGGCCATGGGGCCTTTCCCGTCTATGGGGCACCAAACCCCACCCTTCCCCACCACAGCTACCAACTGCCCAGGCATCCCCAACACAGTCACCTCCCACCCCGGCCCCCTTCTGGCTGGCTTGGGCAGACTGGCTATGGGATTCGGGGCCTTTCCCGTCAAGGGGGCGCTTCTGATCCAGCCCCAGGTTTGGGGGGGGGCTTTACCTTGTGTTTTCATAAGGAACCATCCGAGGCGGGGGGAGGACAGGTGGGTCGAGATGGGCCAGAGCTGCTGGGGTTCCTACAGATCCTGTCTCCCAGAAGACCTGTCAAGGCTGATTCCCCACTCTGGCACGTCGAGTGCAGAAGTCGGGGGCCCGCAAGGATTCTAAAAATTAATACTGGGCACTCCAGGCTGGCAATAAACTCCCACGGTTACAGCTTTTTTCCAGGGACTGGAGATGCCTGGAGAAGCATCACCGCCTACTGGTGGATACTGTACTACAACAGGCCTAACAGGAGACCCATTCAGGTTACTTCAGTGATGAACGACCCTGAAGTGCTCACCCAGCACTGAGATGCAGCCACCTCTGGGGAGGGGCAGCTGGGAAAAGGAGGCAGCATCTCAGGAGGCAGCAGATTGGGGAGGGACGGCTGTCCCCTTATTGGTGCCTGGCACCTTTGATCTGCACCCCCTGGCCCCAGCTTCCCCCCATTCCCATCAGCCCCTGCTCTACTGCTCTCCTTAGCCCCTCCCCTCCATCACCCTCCCCATCAGCTCCCAGCCTTAGCACGACCTTCACACTGCCTGTGTTGTACCAGTGGGGGCCCTCACCCCCAGGCCTTGACTGCCCTTCTCTTCCCTCACCCACAGCACCCCCTGCTCTTTGTGTTTGTGGGGTATCAGCTGGCCCAACCCCCCACAACAAGCCAGGGAGGGGTCTCTGACCTCCTTCTCTCTCACTCCCAAGCCAAGCTGTGTCTGACCCACGGCAGCAGGAGCCAGTTATTGGCTCTCCCCGTTAACCCAGCAGGGGGTCAGGACTCCTGGGTTCTCTCGCCAGCTCTGGGAGGGGAGTGGGGGCTGGTGGGTTAGAGCGGGGGGGGGGCGGCTGGGACCCAGGACTCCTGGGTTCTACGCTGAGCTCTTTATTTTATTCTTAACCTCTAAGCTGCAATGTGGAGTGACATTTCCCAGTTGCCTTGGCGACTGAATGAAACATGGCCCTCCGGGTGTGACGTCACCCTGCACCTGTTCCCCAGCTGCCCCTCCCCAGAGGTGGCTGCATCTCAGTGCTGGGTGGGCACTTTGGGGTCATTGGTCACTGAAGTAACCTGAATGTGTCTCCTGTAAGGCCTGTTGTAGTACAGTATCCACCAGTAGCGGGCAGAGTTTCTCCATGCATCTCCAGTCCCCATGAGCGTCTTATTTCCTGTCAGTTCCTTCTGTATGTGCAGTAGTCTGACTCAGTATAGAAGTGTAGAGAGGCTTTATGATTATCCCCTCCCAGAGCCGGGGAGAGAACCCAGGAGTCCTGGCTCCCAGCCCCACCACACTGACCCACCAGACCCCACTCCCCCCCCCCAAGCCAGGGATGGAACCCAGGAGGGGGCTGAAGCTGGTGACCTTGGAGTCCCAGCTAGAACTGGGCAAAAATGTTTATCAAAAAATACAGATTCACGTTGACAGAAGAAAATTAGCGAATGTGCATCAACTTCAGAAAATTGTTTCTCGCTCCCCAAAAATGGTCAAAAAATTGAAACGTTTTGATATTCCAATTCCAATCAAAATCTCCCATTTTATTTTTAAAAACCCTCAAAGCATTTTATTTGACCAAACATGATATTTTTATGTGCTTTCACTTTGCCAAAAAATTGAATTTTTTTTCATATTAAGCCAAACTAAAATCTTACCACCCCCCAAGTTTTTGGCATCACTCCAAGTCATTCAGTTTGAGGAGGATTTGGTGCAGGGAAGGACCGAGGGGCTACAGTGGATCACAAATTCAATGAGTGAAGACTGTGATGCAGTTGCAGAAAAGGCTTTAGGAAAGATGTGGACACACTAGGAAAAGTGCAGAGGAGAGCAACAAAAATGAGAAAAGATTTAGAAAACCTGACCTGTGAGGGAAGGTTAAAAAACTGGGCATGTTTAGTCTTGAGAAAAGAAGGGGGACTCAAGAACAGTCTTTAAATATGTTCCGGGCTGGTATAAAGAGGACAGGGATCAACTGTTCAGGTAGGACGAGAAGTAACGGGGTTAATCGGCAGGACGGGAGATTTAGGTTAGACGAGAGCAGGAAAAGCTTTGATCAGCACAGAAAAGGCCCCTCCCCTGCATTTCTACCCATCTGTCACCTTGTAGGGCCTTGTCTTCTCCCCGCATGCCCAGCAAGGGCCGATGAGGATTTATGAACCGGCCCCTCGCACAGCTCTGCCCTGATCTCTCTTACAGAGACAGGATCCCAGTCTAATGCAAGGGGCTCAGAGCTCGCTTCACAGGTTCCGTCACCGCTGGGGTGACCAGCGCTCCCAAGAGCCAGCTGTGGGGATCAAACGTTATCTTACTGGTGGGTGTCCCTAGCAGATAATACTGGAGCAGAATTTCAGTGGATCCAAAGTGGGCCAGGTGCTGGGACCAGCTGCCCGCCAGCAGACACCCCCATTGTTCCTCCATCAGCTGGAGCCGCGGCAGGGTTTAGCCGTAAATCGCTCTGGCAGATATTAAGCTTTTCACCCAGGGAACCTCGGCACGTGTCCTGATCCCTGCTTTTTGCCTAGCGTCCGTGAGGGCAGCCGCGGCTGAGCGAGACATGCCTAGTCTCCTTCCAATGGTCCTGGCGGCACCTCCTATTTTGGTCACTGCCCCCTTTTGGAGAGAACTGTGGGCTGGCAATGAAGAGGCCGGGTGGACAGGTGGGAGCAAGTTTCACCATCAGGGCAGCACCTGTACCGTCTCCTGCACTCCACCAGGTAGGGTTCCCGATTCAGGTTGGCTGCATTCCTGGAGGTTTCATCTCATGACAGAATCTTTAATGAAAGATTCATCTTTCATTCCTGCACATACCCTGCCACCCATTTCCCCCACCCTCCCCCGCCCGGCACTCACATTAGAGACAAACACCTCCGTCTCACCGCTTTCCAGCATCTGCTCCTGTTCTTTGTCCAACACCGCACTGTTCTTGGCTGCTAAGAGAGTAAGGGACTGGGTCAGCTCCCTTCTCTCCCCTCTAAACCCAACTGAACCTCCCAGAGCCAGGGACAGAACCCAGGATTCATCAGTCCCAGCCCCCCCTGCTCCAACCAACTCATCTCAACTCAACTCCTCTCCCAGATCTGGGAATAGAATCCAGGAGTTCTAGCTCGAAGCCCTCCCTGCTTTATCCTACCAGACCCCACTCCCCTCCCGCATCTGAGGCTAGAACACAGGAGATCTAACTTTTACCCTCTAACACAGGAGATCTAACTTTTACCCTCTAACACAGGAGATCTAACTTTTACCCTCTGAGCTGCAATGTGCAGTGATTTTTCCAGTTCCTTTGGTGATTGAATGAAACCTGACCTGACTTGTAATAATAAACGCTATATAAAGCACTTTAAAAATGTCCCGTGTTGCAAAAGGTTTGATTCTCACGTGTGTCACGTGATCGACACATGTGGCTTCCTGTGTGCAAAGATTGTTCCTCAGGTGTCTGCCCCAGAGGTGGCTGCATCTCAGCACTGGGCAAGCCCTCCTGGTGTGACATCACCTTGTGGCTGTTCCCCAGCTGCCTCTCCCCAGAAGTGGCTGCATCTCAGTGCTGGGTGAATACTTTAGGGTCATTCATCACTGAAGTAACTTGAATGTGTCTCCTGTTAGGCCTGCTGTAGTATGCTCCCCAATTTGGGTCTATATTGATTATGTACTATGTATGTACCTTGTGAACCTTGTAACCAATACATGTAATCTCTCATAACTCAAGCCTGACCCCAGATGTACAGTACCTTCTTCCTTAACTTGTGTAAATTTGATTTTAAACATTAGCTTTAATAAAAGTTTTAATATGCACCAATAGGTGGCGATGTTTCTCCGTGCATCTACAGTCCCGGGGAGCTGCTCCTTTAACATCAGTTCCTTCTGTATGTATGTCCTGTAGTCTGACTCGGTATAAGCATCTAGGGAGGTTTTATGATTACCCCCTCCCAAAGCCAGCCATAAAACTCAGAAGTCCTGGCTCCAGCCCCTCCTCCCCTGCTCTAATCCACTTGGCCCCACTGCCCCCCAGAGCTGGGATAGACCCTAGGTAGGCCGGGGCTGGGCAGCTCAGACTCCCAGCCTGAACTGGGCAAAAAAATGTAAAAAATTTATTTTAAATGCAGATTCAACTTGACAGAGAAATTTTACGAATTTGTTTCAATTTCGATAAATTCTTTTCGTCCCCGTCCCTAAAATGGTCCAAAATCTTGAAACATTTTGAAACTTCAATTCCAATCAATATCCTCTATTTTATTTTTAAAATCCCTCCACATTGAAGTATTTCATTTGACCCAACATGACTTTTTTCCTGTGTTTTCACTTTGCCAAACAACTGATTTTTCTTTCTTTTCAGGTTCACCCAAAATGAAATTTCCCCCCCTGAGATTTTGTACAGCCAGCCAACCACATGAAAATCAGGTTTTCACATCATTCCAATCATTCAGTTTGAGGAGGATTGAGTGTCGGGACGGACCTGGAGGCTACAGTGAATTACAAATTGAATATGTGTCAAGAGTATGATTCGGGTGAGAAAAAAGTGAATTTTCTGGTGTGCACAAACAGGAGTGTCGTAGTTAAGATGTGGGAGGTAATTGTCCTGGTCTACTCAGAACTGGTGAGGCCTTCAGTGTAGAACGATGCCCAGTTCTGGGAGCCGCACTTTAGGTAAGATGTGAACACACTAGAGAGAGTCCAGAGGAGAGCAACAAAAATGAGAAAGGTTTAGAAAACCTGACCTGTGAGGAAAGATTAAAAATCTGGCCATGTTTAGTCTTGAGAAAAGAAGGCAGGGACTTGAGAACAGTCTTTAAATATGGTCACGGCTGGTATAAAGAGGACGGGGATCAATTGTTCTCATTGGCCACAGAAAGCAGGGCAAGAAGCAACAGGTTTAATCTGCAGCCAGAGAGATTTAGGTTAGATAGCACGAAAAACTGGAATCAGCACGGAAAACGCCCCTTCCCTGCATTTCTACCTGGTTGTCGCCCGGTAAGGCCCTGTCTTCTCCCCGTATGCCCAGCAGGGTCCAATAAGGATTGACAAACCTGTACCTTGTGCAGAACTGCCCTGATATCTCTCTCACGGAGTGAGAAACCCAGTCTGAACACACACACACATTAACAGAGCGTGTCTATCAGGACTGGGTTAATCAGAACTCCCACGTTGATCCCTTATATGTCCCTCGACTCAGTAGGTTGGGCTGAGCAGCACTTCCAAGCTACCACCCTCATATGCCCCAGGTTCTGCACGTCTCTTTCCCCACTTTTACGTTACAATTGTTCTGGTAGTAACCCACTTGATGAGCAAACCCCACAGGATTTTTCGGTGCTGCAGGGTGTGACGTTGCACTCCTCATGATTTTATGAAAATATGCTAATAAGTGTGAATATAATGAAACTGGAATATGCTTTATGCAAAAGGTCTCTTGTAAGGTATCATTACAAATCTTATAATCTACTGAGTGTGATCATCCTATTTGTATAAATGTACCACTCTTGTATCTGAAACTAGAAATATAAAATATAACTCTGAGGGCCTATTGTAATTATGCAAAGTGTGGGCCATTAATGATGGTTTGGAATCTTGATGGCTCCCATCAACCAGGACAATTAACTGTGGATGGCTCTGTTTCCAGGCAGGCCTTCCTGTGAGTCAGGCCAGGGAAGAATGAAGGCTTGGGGTCTCACAGGACATGCGACCATGTCACCTGGCACTGGAATCCATCTTAAACCTGGTGCTTTTCCATTTAGAAGGAGGGGTGGGGACCCAGAGAGACAAAAGATTCCTGTCTTGTGCCAAAGCCGTATAAGGGGGTGGAACAGAACAAAGGGGCTGCAGTCATGAGAAATCCCCTAGCTACCACCTGACTGGAACAAGGACTGTACCAGGGGAAAGGATTGGGCCCAGACTAGAAAGGAGACTAGTCTGTGAAAGAAGCTTATTGGAACATCTCTGAGGGTGAGATTTTATTTGTAATCAGTTTCTTAATGTATTAGGCTTAGACTTGCGTGGTTTTGTTTTAGTTTGCTTGGTAACTCACTTTGTTCTGTCTATTATTACTTGGAACCACTTAAATACTACTTTTTATATTTAATAAAATCACTTTTCCTTATTAATTAACACAGAGTAAGTAATTAATTCCTGGGGGAGCAAACAGCTGTGAATATCTCTCTATCAGTGTTATAGGGGGCGGACAATTTATGAGTTTACCTTGTATAAACTTTATACAGAGTAAAATGGATTTATTTGGGGTTTGGATCCCATTGGGGGCTCGGTGTCTGGGTGCGAGAGACAGGAGAATTTCTTAAGCTGTTTTCAGTTAAGCGTGCAGCTTTGGGGGCCGTGGTTCAGACTTGGGTCTGTGTTTGCAGCAGGCTAGCGTGTCTGGCTCAACAAGACAGGGTACTGAAGTCCCAAGCTGGCAGGGAAAACAGGCTCAGAGGTAGTCTCAGCACATCAGGTGGCAGTCCCAAGGGAGTTTCTTTGACCCAACCCATCACACAGGGGTCTTTAGCTTAGGTACGAGGAGAGTTGCTGCAGAGCGAATGGGGAAGCCAAAAACACTTAAGAGAGACTGGGGGTGGGGTTCTCACCTCTTTGTGAAGCTTGAATCGATTGGGTTTCCCAGGTGGTGGTGGTAGATGAGGGTCTGGAGTGCTGGAGACAGGCAGAGCCCCCAGAGCCATCAGTCATGAGAAGATAACGTCCCAATGTAATTGATGCAGATTTTGGATCCAGGCATCAGAACACTTAGTTGAGTGTGTATAGGGGGTTTTGTAGAAAAAGAAAAATGGTTCAAGGGAGAACACTAGAATTCTTGGTGGGTAAACTGATGATTTAAGGGAGTATATCAAAGCTGTTTTATTCAGGCTAGACAATAGGAACTGTTCATTCCTGGCTATGGGCGGTGTTCCTTCGAGGGAGCTCATAATGCAATTAGGCAGCTTCAGTATATTGGATACCGATAGATGATTTATTACTAGAATTGGTCAGATAACTGCTGAGCTGGGTGTGGGCAGGCGTGGGTTCTTTAACATCTGGAGCAGAGATTTCCCATCATGCAGTCCTTCCATGCTTTTCTGGTCCCAGAGTTCAGCACAGTTCTTGCCTTGGAATTTCTGTTCTCCATTCTCTATGCCAATGGAGGTGCCTCCCTGTCCCATCTTTGATGCAAATGAGACTAAGGGAGTTGCCTTAATCCTCTCACCCTTGTCTGGAGGGGCTTGGGTAAGTCTTCTGAGCAGTTTTGATTCAAGCAGAGGTTGGGTGGGGGAAGGTCCTTCATGAGTCAGACAGGCTGGATACTGCACCCCGGTTTTCCAAGACCACAGAGATCGTAGGTTACATGTGACAAACGCCCCCTCCCAACTCCTGCTATATATCCACAGAGCACACTGCCGGGATCAAACATTATCTTAATGGTGGAAGTCCCTGGCAGATAATAAAATTGGAGGCCTAATTGGTGGACAAAATCAGGAGGAGAGGGACTAGCTTGGCCACTGCCCCTTTTTGGAGAGAACTTTGGGGTGGCGATGAAGAGGCCGGGTGGACAGATGGGAGCAAGTTTCACCATAATGGCAGCCACCTGTACCGTCTCCTGGACTCCACCAGGCAGGGTTGCCGATTCTGGTTTCATCACAAGACATAATTTTTAATGAAAGATTAATCTTTCATTCCTGGAGGTTCTAGGAGGATCCCGGAGGGTTCACAATCCAACCGCCATGACATCATTGGGGCTTCATTGTCCTGGGCCTTGGAGCTGAGCTGGGATGAGGCCAGACAGAGGGACCTGGGTGACATTGCCACCTCCTCTGACTCCAGCTAAATCCCACACCCGGCCCGGGAGGTGAGACATGAACTTCCGGCTCCCTCCCCCTCCCTCATGCTCATCTTTTCCTTCCCCCTCTTCTTTCTTCTCTCGCCTCTTTCTCTCGCTCTTTTCGCCTCTCGGAGAAGAGTCCGGCTCAGCGGGCCCCGGCTGCATCTTTTCCAAAGATTATGTCATGTGATGAGCCCTCCAGGAATACGTCCAATCAAAATTGGCTACCGAAATGGCCCACTGCTGGGACAAGTTTGCCAGGCCTTGAAGTGGCTGGTCAGGGCGGGGTCTGGGGCCTTGTTTCTCCGGCTATGAGGCTACAAGACTGAGTCAGCAGCTCAATTTTACTCTCTCTGCTGGTCTTTTCCATCCCCTTCCATGTGTGTTCATCTTGTTGGGTCTTCTGGGAGACGGGATCGGCCTTTTCCAGCAGCAGCAACCTCCCCAGCAGATCCATCCACGTCTCCTTTCCCCCCAGAGGATAGTTTGTTCCAGCTAGAAGAAAAGCAGTCTGTCAGACTGGGGTCCCTTATCAAAATACAAGGTAAAATCCCCCCCAACCTAGGGCTGGATCAGAGAAGCATTCCCTTGATGGGAAAGGCCCCGAATCCCATAATCCACTTGCCTGAGCCAGCCAGCAGGGGGCCAGGGTGGAAGCTGACTGCCTGGGGGACACCTGGGCAGGGGCTGGCTGTGGTGGGGGAGACCAGGGTCTGTTGCCCCCTACAGGGGAAAGGCCCCATGTCCCATTCTCACCCACCTGAGCCTGCCAAGCCCCTGACCTGGGGATGGCGTGAAGCTGGCACCCCTAGAGGGAAAGGCCCCATGTCCCTTTCCAACCAGCCCCTCAGCTCTGAGGCCGGACAGGAAAGGGAGTATGGCCAATGGGGACAGTAAATGTCTCCATGGCCTAGTTTCCATTGCAAAGGCTCCCAGTGTCCTTCCTTCTTCTGTGTCTGTCACACAGGTTTTACCCACTAGGGTTCTGTCCTGGGCTCTGGGAGGGGAGTGGGGTCTGGTAGGTTAGAGCAGGGGGGGCTGGGAGCCAGGACGCCTGGGTTCTATCCCAGCTCTGGGAGGGAAGTGGGGGCTGGTGGGTTGGAAAGGAGGGGCAAGGAGGCAGGACTCCTGGGTTCTATCACCTGCTCCCTGACTGTGACCTAGGCCCACCCTCTCTGTGCCTCAATTTCCCCACCTATAAAAGAATCCAGATGGTAATTGTTTCACTTTGCATAGGGCTCAGCCCTGCTCTGATGTCCCTCTGCCCCCAGAGCTGTGTTGGCCTCTGTGGTTTCGATTCTTGTACTCTCCACTGGAAGGGACAGGAGCTGCGGAGGGCTGTCTGCTGGGGTGTCTTCTGGCCACATCCTGGTGCCGCCTCTGCTCACGTGCTTACCGGCAGCCCGTGACTCATGTGGCCACAAAGAGTTGGGCCCCAGAAGCCCACACCATCCTGCCTGCGTCTGCGGCCTAGTCCAGGCCCCACGCATGGCTGGGGGCTTTGATGTGGACTGCGAGGCCCCTTTTGAAATGGGAAGGAAATGGCCACAACCTGACAGGTCCCCTCCGCTCCACCCCAGAGGCAGCTGCATCTCACCGATCCCCGGATGGGGAATGGCGTGTGGCTGTTGGGTTAAGACAGGCGCTGGCCCCTCTAGAGAGGAAAGGGCCCATTCCCCATCCCATGACTCAGTCAGTGCCCCTCCCTGGGGCCAGATTAACCCCTGCCAGCATTTCAGAAGGACCCGGTCATCTCTTCCCCCGTGTTCCTCTGGCATTTAAAATGTCAATGCCCTGACCCAAGGAGACAAGACGTGAGAAGGGGGGAAACACAGAGCCCCTGGCATGGGTGAGGGGGAATGGAAGCACATGGAGCCCCTGGCATGGAGGGGGAATGGAGGCACACGGCGCCCCTGGCATGGGGGGAGGGGGCACACAGAGCCCCTGGCATAGGGGGAGGGGGAATGGAGGCACACAGAGCCCCTGGCATGGTTTGGAGCCTTCTTGGCCTGGCTGGAGAGCCTCACAGCCAGCCCCGGCCTGGGCTCATACTCCCTGGTGCCCACCCACCCCTGAGGGATCTGACTTTCTCATACCCACGGGCATCACTTCCACAGCGTGTCTGGCCGAGCAGTTCTCACCGACCTGGCCTGGTACACAGAGATGTGAATGGTCCACCTTTAGGATGCCACCCTAGAAGCAAGCACGCTTTCCCTCTGCCGTCCGGCCGTGCGTCGGGGCCGGGTTAGGAGGGGAAGGCTGTTGACCTTTTCCCCACTTTGTGCTCTGTGTGATTTCTGGTAAATGCAAAGTAAAGGCTGGGAGCCAGCGTCCCTGAAAGAGTTTTACTTCCAGTTTCCTATTGGCTCTTCTTCTCCATCGTACAAAGTAAACTCACCTATCAACGTCCCGGGCAGGGGGGAGGGTGCTAGCCCACCCACAACTCCGGCACCAGCTCAGGGGGAGAAAACACTGACAAAGCCCAAGGTTCAACTAAATTCAGGGGAAAACAAATGATCAAACAGGAGCAGGAGGTTACAGGGCCATGCCTCTCAGGGCCGTCCCTAGGGGGGTACAAGGCCTGGGACAACCCCCCACGCTCCCCACCCCAGGCCCTGCCCTTGCCCCTTCCCGTCCCTACTCCACCCCTTCCCCTAAACCCTTACCCCTGCTTTGCCCCCACCCTGCTTCTTCCCGCTCCTGCTCTGCCCCCACTCCACCCCTTCCCCCAAGTCCCCTCCGCCAAGTGATGCTGATGAGGAGGCAGCCAGACCCCTGCTGCCACTGCCATGCCACCACCCCCACACTAACCCTCTGGGCCGCCCTGGGCCCCACATGCCCCCCAAAGCACGGGGCCTGGGGCGGTTGCTCCAAATCATCCTATGGACAGGACGGCTCTGACTGGTGCCGATGTCTAGTTCTGTGGCTGCCACTCAGGGGGAGATCTCTTCATGGAGCTCTTGCTGCACAATCCCCAACTAGGGGTAGGGGTAGCGGGGTCCCCCTCAGGGCGCCGGAGGCTGGTCCTGGCAGGAAGCACCAGGATCAGAGACCTCCTGCCCTATGAGCGGGGGACAGGACGGGACTGGGTGGATCCCCTGGTGCTTGGTCATTTCATGGAGCTCTCCACCCCTCATACATCTTGGCGGGTGCTCCCGGAGGTGAGGACAGCCTTACCGCCCACCTCTGTGGCTTTCCTTGAGTAGGATCTGTGAGAGGGCGCTCCCCGCCAGCCCCCACCCCTGCCAGAGGGACCTTGTTATCGGGCCCCTGCCCTGTGAACCCCTCCCGCCCCCGACCCACTCCCTCTCACAACTTGAGAATCCTACATAGTCTGCAGCCGGTTCATTTCTGAATCACACGAAGGAAGCATCTGCACACGCTCGTGCTCCACACGTTTCATTTGCTCACCCTCATGTCCCACCCCAATACGTAGAGGCGGCACCTTGTGCCATCTATAGAGGGTGAGGAACCCCGGTGACCCAGCCTTAATTCCACCTGGTTCTGCGGCCTGCCAGGAATATCAGCTGATGGCTCCATGAAGGTACTTGGACATTTCACACCTATCCCAGGCACTTGCCCTTTTCCGGCATGAGGGAGACTCTGGCGCATGTTTCCCTCGAGTGCACCAGGTTGCAGACCCCTCGGATGGAGAAAAAAGAGCTGCCGGGCATACCAGAGCCCTTGGGGATGGCAGAGGAAGTCGTGCACCAACAAAGGGCCTGGAGATGGAAGACTTGGACTTGTGTGCAGTGGCAGACCAGGCCCTGTCCTTCCTCCTCTGAGGGAGACTGAGAACCCTGCAGAGACCCAGTGCAGTCCTGGCCAGGGAAACTCCAGTGCTACCTTCTGGAGCTGGGCCAGGAAATCCAGGGCCAGGCTCAGGGTGTTGAGCTGGTGCCAGAGCATGGGCAGGACTAGCTGGTTGAGCACCAGTGCTTTCCTGCACAGGAAGAGGCCCCAGAACAGTCCAGTTCACCTCCACAGCCGCTCAACCACCCTGTCCTCCAAATCCTGCCTGTTCTCCGATGGAGAGGGATGGGTGGAGGGAAGGTGAATGCTCAGAGAGAGTAGCAGACCCGTGTTCTACTGGATGACCTGAAGCGCGGGTGGGAGGGAGCTCGTCTGCCACCTGTCCCCAACCACCAGGTCAGAACTCTTGACTCAGTTGACCTGGGAGGAGGAGGCTGCTGATTAGATAGCCTGGCAGGCCTCCACCCGCTCCAGAGTGCCTGGGTCCTGCACCGCGAGAAGCACGTTGGCGGCATATGCTGACAGGACCACCCACAGCTCCAGCTCATCATCCAGAGCAGACGGAGGAAGGGCTCAATGGCCAGAGGGTGCAGGTGACCTGACAGCTGACCGGTTCAGTCAGGGACCAGTTGAGCCTGACCACACACTCCACGGAGGCACACAGCACCTGGAGGAAACCCACAAACAGTGGCTCAAACTTGAACGCCCGCAGAGTGCCCAGGAGATACCCATAGTCCACCCTGTCGAACGCCTTCTCCTGCTCAGGGACAGAAGGGCGAACAACAGACCATCCCTACACACGAACTCAAGGAGGTCCCCGAGCCTGGCAGTGTGGACCCAGTCACCAGGGCCATCCTTAGGGGAGGTACAGGGCCCACAACAACCCCCCCTCCACCCCAGGCCTCACCCCCACTCCACCCTTCTTCCAAGCCCCCACCCTGCCTCTTCCCACACCTGCTCCACCCCCACTCCGCCTCTTCCCATCCCTGCTCCATCCCACCTGTGCCCAATCCACCCCTCCCCCCAAACCTCCACCCTGCCTCTTTCTGGCTTCCACCCCCTCCCCTGAGTGACACCTGGAGCCAACAGAGTAGGGTGGGCTGGGGCCAGATCGCTTGCTGCTGCTAGCACCAGGGCCCCTGCTAGCCCCCCCCAGGTCATCCTGGACCCCACATCTGTAGTAGAAAAATCCTATTCAGTTTAGGTATGAGTTAGTTAGAATGAAGGATAATAAATAATGTAGTATGTATTACATGTATTGATGTATTCTGTAATTATAATTTGAAGTACCCTTCCAGCCACCTTTTCTGAAAGCGGGAAGGAACGGCCTAGTGTGCCCTTGGAAAAGATGCATCAGCCAGAATCTTGTGTCTGAAGCTGATTTCAAGGCAGGAATAGACCCTTATGGTCACCACTTTGTTATAGGTTTGAAGTTAGCTTTGTGAAAGAAGCAGAAGAGTGTGATGATTGGTTTTTTTAAATTGTAACTTGATGTTCCTGCTTAAATGTTCATACTGTTTCTGTGTAAATCCATCCTGTTTTATGTGTGAATGAGGGATGTGTGTGTTAGAAGATAAGTGTGAAGGCCATCACCAGACCAGATGTTCTAGGGAGGAACTGAAGAGAGATTCAAAGGCACCAGGAGATTGCTGTGTACCCCAATAACATTTTGAGGAGGGGGCTAGATTGACGATTCTAAAAGATGAGGCAAGCACCTATCAATCAGGACAAGACAGCTGTAACCAAACCAGTATGGGGTAACTCCCTGAAGAATGAATGAAAGGATGAGAAGAACAACTTAAGAAAACAAGCACTCGACAAGCACTCATCAAAGGGTGATTGATTACAGCATGACGATGCAAAACTCAGGGATCTGAATGAAGGAAAATTACTATAAAAACAGGGTGCTTTGACATGGAACCTTGGGTTCACCTTGCCACAACTTCAGAGCATTGGATCGCAAACAACAGGACGCCGCTCCCTGACTTGTGATCAATTTAATTGGCCATTAGGTTAGTCCGAGCTACAGACTGGTAACTATAACATCGACTGGCGGGACAGTGCGTGTGTCTGAGTGTGTGTGTGTTTATGTGAGCATATGCTAGCTGCTTTACTACGGTATTCTGAATAAACACGGCGCACTGCCTTACCCCCTGAAAAAGTTCCTGTGTGCTTCTTATAAGCATAACACATCCCCCTAAAGTGCGGGGCCTGGGGCAGCTGCCAATCACAGTCAAATGGCCTTCATTATGACCGTTTAGTCTATGCTGAGGAGTGAGATGGGACACCAATTCAGAAGGTTGTGGTGCAGAGGTCCCCCTTCAAGGTGGGCACTGGTCACCTGCACGACAGGGGTAGCACTCTGCTCCCTAAGTACTTGGCCCAGACAATGGCAAGGTCCAGGACATCCCAGAACACGTGGTAAAACTCCACAGTCAGCCCACCCATGCCTGGAGATGGATCAGTGGGCAGGAGACGGGGGGCTTCTGAGAACTCAGCCAGAGTGAGAGGCAACCCCTGCTGGTCCTGGTTGCCCGCGCTGACCGTTGGGAGTCCATCCCAGAGCACCTCGCAGATGTCACGGACTCACAGGTTGTGCCCACTCTTGGCTTCGTGCGGTCCCTGGGGGGAACCCCCTTCAGTGTGACAGCCCTTCGTGGGCGTCCACTCTCTCCCAGGATTACCCCCTCCGCCTCCTGGAACTGCACCTCTCTGAGCCTTAACCAGGCCTGTCTCTCGCTGTGGGCCCCCTCAGGAAGTCCACTCGGACTGCGCCCCCAGGGTCTCCATTCCCAAAGGGACTAATGCCACCCTGTTCTCTAGCCCAGAGTGATTCTCAGCCAGCATAAAACAGGAGAGTTTATTGAGCATTGAACACAGGATAGGAACTGTCAAGGCCCTCAGGCCTGGCCTAGCTCAGCACAGCACATCTCAGTCCCTCCTGCATCCAGGTGGGCTCTGCCTGCTCCCTCCCCCCAGTCCAGAGACCCTGAGCTTTGCAGCTGGGCCTCTCATACCCCCCAGCCCTAACCCCCGCCCCATCCCTTTCCTTTGTCTTTTGTTCAGGTAAACAGGCTTTCCTGGGCCTCCTCCCCTCTCAGCCTGACTCCTATCATAGATCCTTTGTCCCTCTCTGTCTGGAACTGGCTGGTCAGGTCACCGGGGTCCTCTCTCCGTAGCTCATTGTCCTCCTGCTGGCCAGAACTGGCTGTGGCATCCGAGCTGGGTCTCCCGGTCAATGGGTTACCTGATCCTGGGGTATTCATTCTCCAGGCCATTGGCTGGGGTCCCACGTTCTATCGCTGATCCCTGTAACAACAACCTCTCTCTCCCGTTAACTGGTTAAACCAGTAACACAGGGAAACTGAGTCCCACCACCTCTGCATGCAAACCATTGAAATACCCAATAAATCCCCCACTTCGTCAAAGCAGGCATCGGGGTGCCTGCAACTGGATTCTCATTAATTAAGGTTCTCTCTGTTTCTTTTCTTTTAGGGAGGATCAGAGACCAAACAGCCCCTCTCTGGTGAGGGACCCCATTGCAACGGCCATGCCTAGACCTGGTGCTTCATCCCTCTCCTCTTCCTCCTCCTTCTCCTGGGGGGTCTCCCCCCAGTGCTACACCAGCAAGACTGAGGTATGCGATGAGAGCGTGGCCTCTCTGCCTGCGTACAGCCTGGCGGGGGAGGGCACCGACATGACCATGGTGGGTGAACACCAGCCTGTGGCGCGGCCTGAACAGTCCCTCCAGCCGGTGCCAGAACCTGCCGCTGGCCATGGTGGACTGGAGGGTCCACAGCTGGTTCAACGGGACCTCAGCAGGTCGGTGGAAGAGTCAGCCGTGCACGTAGCCCTGGAAATGGGGTCGGATGTGAACAATGACTGGAAGTTGGAGCTGGAGCTGTCAGATGAGTCCCCATTCCCGGCCCTGGACGTTCCCGATCCTGGCTCACCAGCTGCGCCTACCTGAAGGAGCGCAGGCCAAGTTCATAGTCGTGCATCACGAGGTGTCCTGTGTGTATGACAGGTGAGAATCCCCTGCTGGGCCCTGCAGCACAGCATCCTCTTCCGAGTCCCCCGCCCTTCTCTCTGGAGAACAGCACCCCCTAGTGCTGCTCTAGGGCAATGGGGCCAGGACTGATGACAACAGGAGAGCATCCACCACAGAGCCCCTGCCCCAGGGAAGCCAGGGGAGCTCTCTGTATGGCTCCTAATTCCCCTCTCTCTTTTCCCTCTGGGAAGGGTAAGGGACCCCAAAGCCACCCACTGAAACCCCACTTCTCCCAGGCCCTGCATCTCCTGCCACCCAGCTACCACTCATTCGTGTACCAGCCCTTCCTGGCACATAGGGCACCACTATGAAAGGCAAATGGCACTGGGGGATTGGGGACCTTGGGGAAGGGTGGAGAATGGTGAGGGGTGTGTGTGGGGCCTCAGGGAGGGAGCAGAGCGGGGGCGGGAAGAGGCGGCATGAGGCGGCATGAGGGCTGGGATTGGGGGAGTGGGGCACAGGAGGGGGCAGCTGCTGTCACTTCACCCGCTTGGCATGGGGGTGGCAGTCCTGGTGGTGATTGTAGTGTCTCTGCCCCACCTCCTCACTGAGTGCTTGGACCCCACACGGCCCAGGAAACCATGACAGCCAGGGACTGCAGAGCTCTGTGCCAGCCTGGGTGGGCAGCGGGCGTCCCCAGCCCTGAAATCGGCGGGGCGAGCAATGGAGTGGATTGGGCTTCCCTGGCCCCAGCATCAGAGAAGGGAAGCGGGGAACTCTGTCCCCAGGAACGGTGCAGATCGGGGGTCTGCCCAGCCACTGTGAGGACAGGGGGCTCACACGGGGGTGCTGGGAGAGGTGTGAGGTCAGGGTACGCCTTTGCCCAGATTGGAAGAGGGAGGGGGGGGGGGGCCTCGGGGGGGGGGGTGCGGGGGGGGCGTGGCCTCAGGGAAGGGGGCGGAGCATCCCCAGGGAAAACTAGAAGCCAGCACCTATGACTGTATTTATATGGCACACGGCAAACCCAGGGGCCCAGAGTCCTCTTTAGGAGCTCGGATCTCTCCAGCTTCTAGCACAGACAAGGTAAGTGCCGTTTAGTTATTGCAAAACTTTTGAAAATGTAGAAGAGAAATGCTGTGGTGAAATCCTGAGATCTTGGAGGGAGAGGGGGGAGATCCTCCTCCAGGATCTGACCCCACTTCCCGAGCTGGTGCCCAGGTGCCCAGGCAGAGGTGCTGAGGAGGGTAAAGGAACTGCAGCGCTGACTCAGCTGCCCCACGGTGTCTCACTGTGTGGAAGCCCCTCAGCCCCCCACTAAACCGTGATACCCTCCTTGACCCCCAGTCTACTCCAAGTGCCCGTCCCCCATTTCTCCCCCCACTCCTTTTTCCCCCCAGCTCCCCTTACTCTTCCCAATGAATAATTCCTTCCTGACCCCCAGATCCCAGCATATGTCTGGGGGCAGGGAGAGGGTATGGATGCTGTTACCGCTCAAGAAAGAGATCTTGGAGTCACTGTGGATAGTTCTCTGAAAACATCCACTCAATGTGCACTGACAGTCACAAAAGCAAGCAGAATGTTGGGAATCATTAAGAAAGGGATAGATAATAGGACAGAAAAAATCATCTTGCCTCTATGTAAATCCATGGTATGCCCACATCTCGAATACTGTGTGCAGATGTGGTCGCCCCATCTCAAAAAAGATATATTGGAATTGGAAAAGTTTCAGAAAAGGGCAACAAAAATGATGAGGGGTCTGGAACGGCTTCCGTATGAGGAGAGATTAATGAGACTGGGACTTTTCAGCTTGGAAAGGAGACGGCTAAGGGGAGATATGATTGAGGTCTATAAAATCATGACTGATGTATTGAAAGTAGATAAGGAAGTGTTTTTTACTACTTCTCATAACACAAGAACTAGGGGTCACCAAATGAAATTAATAGGCAGAAGGTTTAAAACAAATAAAAGGAAGTATTTCTTTATACAACGCACAGTCACCTGTGGAACTCCTTGCCAGAGGATGCTGTGAAGGTCAACTCTATAACAGAACTAGATAAATTTCATGGAGGATAGGTCCATCAATGGCTATTAGCAGAATGGGCAGGGATGGTGCCCCTAGACTCTGTTTGCCAGAGGCTGGGAATGGACGACGGGGGATGGATCACTTGATGATTACCAGTTCTGTTCATTCCCTCTGGGGCACCAGGCACTAGCTACTATCAGAAGACAGGATACTGGCCTAGATGGACCTTAGTCTGACCCAGTATGGGTGTTCTTATGTTCTTATGCACACAAGATATGGGGGAGTGAGAGGGCCTATTTCCCCCCCCCCCAAGACCCTGGAACACACATGGGGGGGCAGAGAGTGGGACTCAGGGCACCCCCATATCCTGGAACAAACACAGGTACGGTGGCTCAGATCGCCTGCAGATCACGGCATGGCCGGGGGAGTGAGGGAGGGCTCAGACTCACCCCATGCCTAAGCACTGCCATTCGCCCTGCCCCCTTGTCTCCCTTCCCTGTGTTCCACCCATCCCCACACCCAGTCCTGAGAGCAGAGGGGGGCAGCAGGCAACACACATCCCCTGAGGTGACCCAGCACCCACAAACACTGCCTCCCCAGCAAGTTCTTGGCTTTCAGTAGAACACAACAGTCCTGGCTCCCAACCCCTGTGACCGGGGTCTCAGGGGGGGCCACCCTGAGATTGCTCAATCAAGGCAAACTGCAAAGAATGGGGCAGAAAATCCCCAAAACTGGTGGTTATTCTAATACTTCGATTCACCAAGCCAGCAACAAAACAGCTTCTGCAATAACTGACTGGTTACTCAGAAACCAAAACCGTTCCCTTAACAAAACAAGCCTTGGGCTCCAATCCAGACGGCCAAGGCAAATACGATAAGGATTACTGAAAATCTTGCTCATCATAAAAAATATTCCAACACTCCCAACGGATCGGACACATTCCCCGCCAGGTGAGTGAATATTTAAGCTCTTAACCAAATGCACACTTACAGCCAACTCTTGTATTACTAAACTAAACGTTATTACAAAAGAAAAGAGAGGGCATTGGTTAAAAGATCATTCTCCATCCAGCTATGACTAGAGTTCTTAGGTCAGTTTCATAGTAAAGATGGTGAGGTTTAGAATTGCAAAGAGTCCTTTCCCGAATCAATTCATCAGGTTATAGTCTCAAATAGACAGGCCAATGTCCAATTTCAGGGTGATCCAGATTTTGGATTTTGCTGTAGGCGGGGGTCCCCCTTTCTGCCTGCCCCGCCTCCCGATTGACAAACCCAGAGAGCTCTGGAGAGCTCAGCTCCCTGCACTCTGAACCAGCTGACATCTGCATCAGGGCGGCCCCTGGAAACGCTGCTGCTGCCGTGATCCCACACGGGAACCCTGTGCTTTGCTGCAGACAGGTAACCCAGGGACAGGGGAGCCTGGGGGGACGTGCTGGGGAGCAGGAGTCTGTGTAGGTGTGGGGACATCACCGTACCCCAATACCCATGCCAGTGCTCCCCAGAGCTCTCTGACTGGCTGTTCCCCCACTGCCCTGCCCCAGAGGTGGCTGCAACTCAGCGACGGATGAGCTGTCCCTGGGCAATATAATTGTCTGGCTGTTTCCCCACTGTCACACCCCAGAGCTGGCTGCATCTCAGTGCCAGGTGAAGAAGCCTGGCACATACAGCGATTTAGAAGGGAATTGAGGACCCTCATGTGGGTGTGCACTCTCCTCTCTCTCTCTTCCTGCTGGAGGGAATGGGGCTGTGAGTATTTCAGCAAGGTCACCCTACTGCCTGCAGCTCACATGGGGGATTCAGTTCCCAGCACAATGAGGGGAGATTCAT